>NC_037682.1:43417010-43717010 GCF_003255815.1 Theropithecus gelada | reverse complement strand
TGGGAATGGACTTTCATCCCTGATGGTCAACCATGAGGCCACGTTTGTCCTATAATGGAAACAGTGTGGGGAGCCTGGACTTCCATACCCTCCCTGGACCCCTGGCTTGGTATAAGAAGGTATAATGGAAAATCAAAATTTTCAGCAATGCTTGGCAGTAACAAGGTCACTCCCACTGTGTTGTCAGAAGATGAGATTTGAGATTCGGGAAGGAGTAATGAGGCACTTCTACCTCTCACAGCCAGGATGATATCAGCAGAGGTATAGTGGTGAGGTGGAGTTCCCATCCCTGCCCAGTAGTGCTGAGGAGCTCCAACTCTCCTTAGGTATTCATAAAGGCCAGGTGAAGAACTTGTACTTTAACCCCACCTGGTGGTAACAAAGTGGTAGTTTCATTTCTATGGTGAAGCAGGGCAAAAGAGATCAGTTAAAGCAGAATGTTTAAATAATAAAAAAGCCTCATAATGTAATACCGCAATACCCATGTTTTAATTTTAAAAATTTCTTATACCAAGAACCAGAAAAATCTCAATCTGAATGAAAAAGATAATCAATAGATGCCAACAAAAAGGTGTTAGAATTGTCTGACAAACACTTAAAATATATCATCATAAAATATATTTTAATAAGTTTTACGAATATGTTGGAAGCACGTAAAAAGAAACAAAAGACAAACAGAAAACAGTGAAAAAATAGAAAGTCTTAACAAGTATATAGAAAACATATATTTTTTTTAAATTTGAAATGCTAGAACTGAAAAATATAATTACCGAAATAAAAAATTCAATGGATGGGCTCAATAGTAGTAGAGGGAAGACAGAGAAAATAATAAGTAAATTGAAAAATAGGTAAAAATTAGCCTATCTGAGTGTACAAAGAAAAGAGAAAAAAAAAACAAATAAATAAAAAACTAAACTAAAACAGCAATGTAAATAATGCTCAGATACTCAAAAGCTGACATAAATCCAAATTAGATAAGCCAAAGAAACCTACACCAGGATATAGTAACTCAAATTTACAAAAACTAAACACAAAGAAAATATCTTGAAATCAGTGATAGAATAATGAAATCTTATGTGGAAAAAGCAAACATAATGACGGTTGTGGAGCTTGTCTAAAACAATGGCAAGAAGGAAATTTGTAACGCCAAAGGCTGACATTAGGAAAAAAGAGAAAAGTCTCAAACGAATAATCAGAATTTATACCTATAGAACCTAGAAATAAAGAACAAATAAGCCTAAAGCGGGCAGACAGAAAAAAGTATGATAATAAGAATAAGAGCAGAATTCAATGAAAGTTAAAACAAAAACGCAGAGAAAATAAGTGAAATGAGAAGCTGTTAATTTGAAAATATCAATAAAATTGGCAAACCTCTAGCAAGACTGGTAAAAGAAAAAGAGAGAAGATACAAATTACCAATATCAGGATTGAAATAGGTAATATTACCACAGACCTTGCCAAGATCTAAAGGGTAACAAGAATCAAAAAGAATAAAAAATACTTTTGAAAACTTGAAAACTTGGATGAAACTGATCAAACCTTGGAAAGCACAAATTGCCCATAACTGAACTGAAATGACAGCGTTTTCTTTTTGTTGTTGTTGTTAATTATCTCTAGCCTTGAGCTGAAATTTATTGTTTTCCTGAATGAACAATGTAGGCCCCAAGCCAAAGTCTTCTATAATATTTATTTATTTTAATTGTTTTTATTATTATACTTTAAATTCTGGGGTACATGTGCAGAACGTGCAGGTTTGTTACATAAGTATACACGTGTCATGATGGTTTGCTGCACCCATCAACCTGTCATCTACATTAGGTATTTCTCCTAATGCTATCCCTCCCCTATTCCCCCACCCCCTTACAGGCCCCAGTGAATGATGTTCCCCTCTCTGTGTCCATGTATTCTCATTGTAGAGGACTACGTGCTGGCAAATGAGACGTTCCCGATAAGTCCTGCTCTTGCAAACGAAGCAGGGCGTTCCCGATAAGTCCTGCTCTTGCAAATGAAGCAGGGCGTTGGGGGCTTGTTTATGTGTAAACATCTTGAAAATCCAGAAAGTCAGGGAAAGGTCAGAAAAACAACAATGTGTCTTGTGACTTGGCAACATTCCACAAACAACTGTATAAAATAAAGCAGAGCACGCCATTCGAGGCAGCCGCCATGTTTGTCTTGTCTTGTGTCGTCTTGTGTGTTCATTCCTTTGTTTAGGAAACACGTGGACCCCAACACTCATTGTTCAACTCTCACCTATGAGTGAGAACATGCGATGTTTTGTTTTCTGTTCTTGTGTTAGTTTGCTGAGAATGATGGTTTCTAGCTTCATCCATGTCCCTGCAAAGGACATGAACTCATCCTTTGTTATGGCTGCATAGTATACTATGGTGTATATGTGCCACATTTTCTTTATCCAGTCTATCATTGATGGGCATTTGGGTTGGTTCCAAGTCTTTGCTATTGTGAACAGTGCAACAATAAACATAAATTTGCATGTGTCTTTAGACTAGAATGATTTATAATCCTTTAGGTATATACCCAATAATGAGATAGCTGGGTCAAACAGTATTTCCGGTTCTAGATCCTTGAAGAATTGCCACACTGTCTTTCACAATGGTTGAACTAATTTACACTCCCAACAACAGTATAAAAGCATTTCTATTTCTCCAATCCTCTCCAGCATCTGCTGTTTCCTGACTTTTTAATGATCGCCATTATAACTAGCTTGAGGAACTATCTCACTGTGGTTTTGACTTCCATTTCTCTAATGACCAGTAAAGATGAGCTTTTTTCATATGTTTGTTGGCTCCATAACTGTCTTCTTTTGAGAAGTGTCTGATTATATCCTTCATCCATTTTTTGATGGGGTTGTTTGAAAAAAATCTTGTAAATTTGTTTAAGTTCTTTGTAGATTCTGGATATTAGTCTTTTGACATGGATAGATTGCAAAAATTTTCTCCCATTCTGCAGGTTGCCTGTTCACATTGATGATAGTTTCTTTTGCTGTGCAGAAACTCTTTAGTTTATTTAGATCCCATTGGTCAATTTTCGCTTTTGTTCCCTTTGCTTTTGGCGTCTTAGTCATGAAACCTTCACCCATGTTTATGTCCTGAACAGTATTTCCTAGGTCTTATTCCAGGGTTTTTCAGGTCTTACATTTAAGTCTTTAATCCATCTTAAGTTGATTTTTGTATAAGGTGTAAGGATGTGGTCCAGTTTCAGTTTTCTGCATATGGCTAGCCAGTTTTCCCAACACCATTTATTAAATAGGGAATTCTTTCCCCATTTCTTGTTTCTGTCAGGTTTGTCAAAGATCAGGTGGTTGTAGATGTGTGGTGTTATTTCTGAGGCCTCTGTTCTGTTCCATTGATCTATATATCCATTTTGGTACCAGTGCCATGCTGTTTTGGTTACTATAGCCTTGTAGTACAATTTGAAGTCAAGTAGTGTGATGCCTCCAGTTTTGGTCTTTTTGCTTAGGATTGTGGGTCCTTTTTTGTTTCCATATGAAATTTAAAGTAGTTTTTTTTTTCTAATTCTGTGAAGAGAGTCAATGGTAGCTTTATGGGGACATCATTGAATCTATAAATTACTTTGGGCAGCATGGCCATTTTCACGATACTGATTCTTCCTATCCATGAGCATGGAATGTTTTTCATTTGTTTGTGTCCTTTCTTATTTCCTTGAGCAGTGGTTTGTTGTTCTCCTAGAAGAGGTCCTTCATATCCCTTGTAAGTTGAATTCCTAGGTATTTTATTCTCTTTGTAGCAATTGTGAATGGGAGTTCACTCATGATTTGGCTTTCTGTCTGTTATTGGTGTATAGGAATGCTTGTGATTTTTGCACATTGATTTTGTATCCTGAGACTATGCTGAAGTTGCTTATCAGCTGAAGGAGATTTTGGACCTAGATGATGGCATTTTCTAAATCTACAATCATGTCATCTGCAAACAGAGACAATTGGACTTCCTCCTTTCCTGATTGAATACACTTTGTTTCTTTCTTTTGCCTGATTGCCCTGACCAGAACTTCCAATACTATGTTAAATAGGAGTGGTGAGAGAGGGCATCTTTGTCTTGTGCCAGTTTTCAAAGGGAATGCTTCCATCTTTTGCCCATTCGGTTTGATATTGGCTCTGGGTCTGTCATAAATAGCTCTTATTATTTTGAAATACATTCCAGCATTTCCTAGTTTATTGAGTTTTTAGCATGAAGGGGTGTTGAATTTTGTGGAAGGCCTTTTCTGCACCTGCTGAGATAATCATGCAGTTTTTGTCATTGGTTCTGTTTATGTGATGGATTGTGTTTATTGATTTGCATATGTTGAACCAACCTTGCACCCCAGGGATGAAGCCAACTTGATAGTGGTGGATAAGATTTTGATGTGCTGCTGGATTCAGTTTGCCAGTATTTTATTGAGGCTTTTTACATCGGTATTCATCAGGAATATTGGCCTGAAATTTTCTTTTTTTGTTGTGTCTCTGCCAGGTTTTGGTGTCAGGATGATACAGCCTCATAGAACGAATTAGGAAGGATTCCTTCTTTCTCTATTGTTTAGAATAATTTCAGAAAGAATGATACCAGCTCCTCTTTATACCTCTGGTAGAATTCAACCTTGAATTCATCTGGTCCTGGACTTTTTTTGGTTGGTAGGCTATTAATTGCTGCCCTGCCTCAATTTAAGAACTTGTTATTGGTCTATTCAGGGATTCAACTTCTTCCTAGTTTAGTCTTGGGAGGGTGTATGTGTCCAGGAATTTATCCATTTCTTCTAGATTTTTTAGTTTATTTTTGTAGAGGTGTTCATAGAATTCTCTGATTATAGTTTGTATTTCTGTGGGATCAGTGGTGTTATCCCCTTTATCATTTTTATTGCATCTATTTGATTCTTCTCTCTTGTCTTCTTTATTAGTCTGGCTAGTGGTCTATGTATTTTGTTGATCTTTTAAAAAACAAACACCAGCTCCTGGATTCATTGATTTTTGAAGGGTTGTTTGTGTCTCTATCTCCTTGAGTTCTACTCTGATCTTAGAACTATTTCTTGCCTTCTGGTAGCTTTTGAATTGGTTTGTTCTTGCTTCTCTAGTTCTTTAAATTGTGACATTAGCACATTGATTTTATATCTTTCCTGCTTTCTCTTGTGGGCATTTAGTGCTGTAAATTTCTCTCTCTACACTATTTTAAATGTGTCCCAGAGATTCTGGTATGTTGTGTCTTTCTTTTCATTGGTTTCAAAGAGCATCTTTATTTTTGCCTTCTTTTTGTTATTTACCCAGTAGTCGTTCAGGACCAGGTTGTTCAGTTTCCATGTACTTGTGAGGTTTTGAATGAGTTTCTTAATCCTGAGTTCTAATTTGATTGCACTATAGTCTGAGAGAGAGTTTGTCATGATTTCCATTCTTTAGCATTTGCTGAGGAGTGTTTGACTTCCAATTATGTGGTCAATTTTAGAATAAGTGCAATGTGGTACTGAGAATAATGCATATTCTGTTGATTTAGGGTGGAGAGTTCTGTAGATGTCTATTAGGTCCGCTTGGTCCAGAGCTGACTATGACCTGAAGGAACTGAAAAGCACAGCATGAGAACTTTGTGAAGCATACACAAGTATTAATAGCTGAATCAATCAAGTGAAAGAAAGGATATCAGAGATTGAAGATCAACTTAATGAAATAAAGTGTGAAGACAAGATTAGAGAATAAAGAACAGAAAGAAATGAACAAAACCTCCAAAAAATATGGGGCTATGTGAAAAGACCAAATCTATGTTTGATTGGTGTACCTGAAAGTGACAGGGAGAATGGAATCAAGTTGGAAACACTCTTCAGGATATTATCCAGGAGAACTTTCCCAATCTAGCAAGGCAGGCCAACATTCAAATTCAGGAAAAACAGAGACCACAGATATACTCCTTGAGAAGAGCAACCTCAAGACACATAATCATCAGATTCACCAAGTGTGAAATGAAGGAAAAAATGTTAAGGGCAGCCAGAGAGAAAGGTTGGGTTACCCACAAAGGGAAGCACATCAGATCTCTCAGCAGAAACCCTATAAGCCAGAAGAGAGTTGGCACCAATATTCAACATTCTTAAAGAAAAGAATTTTCAATCCAGAATTTCATATCCAGACAAACTAAGCTTCATAAGTGAAGGAGAAACAAAATCCTTTACAGACAAGCAAATGCCGAGAGATTTTGTCACCACCAGGCCTGCCTTACAAGAGCTCCTGAAGGAAGCACTAAACATGGAAAGGAACAACTGGTACCAGCCACTGCAAAAAAAATACCAAATTGTAAAGACCATCCACACTACAAAGAAATGGTATCAACTAACAGGCAAAGTAAACACTTAACATCATAATGACAGGATCCAATTCACACATGACAATATTAACCTTAAATGTAAATGGGCTAAATGCCCCAAATAAAAGACACAACTGGCAAATTGGATAAAGAGTCAAGACCTACCGTTGTGCTATATTCAGGAGACCCATCTCACGTACAAAGACACACAGAGGCTCAAAATAAGGGGATGGAGGAATATTTACCAAACAAATGGAAAGCAAAAACAAATAAAAAATAAAAATAAAATTAAATAAAATTAAAACTAAAATAAAAAAAAAACCCAAAACCAAAAAAGCAGGGGTTGCAATCCTAGTCTCTGATAAAACAAACTTTAAACCAACAAAGATCAAATGATATAAAGAAGGGCTTTACATAATGGTAAAGGGATCAATGCAAGAAGAGGAGCTAACTATCCTAAATATATATGCACCCCAATACAGGAACACCTAGATTCAAAAAACAAGTTCTTAGAGACCTACAAAGAGATATAGACTCTCACACAATAATAGTGGGAGACTTTAACACCCCACTGTCAATATTAGACAGATCAACGAGACAGAAAATATAGTTTTCTTTTTTAAAAAAGAGAACTCTCCAGTCCCAGATGGTTACACTCACAACTTTATAAAGGAGGAAATCATGCCACTGCACCCCGGCCTGGGTAACAGAGTGAGACCATGTCTCAAAAAAAAAAAAAAAAGGAAAACACAAATTCTACACTCTCTTCCAGTTCTATCTTATGAAGCTATTATTACTCCAACACTAAAAACAAACAGCAGCAGTACAACAAAACAAAATGAAAGAAAAACATGTAACAATATTCCTTTCATATACAGATTCAAAAATTATAAAAATATTAGCAGGCTGGGCACAGTGGCTCACGCATGTAATCCCAGCACTTTGGAAGGCCAAGGCAGGCGGAGCACAAGTTCAGGAGATAGAGAGCATCCTGGCTGACACAGGTGAAACCCCATCTCTATTAAAAACATTTAAAAAATATAGCTGGATGTGGTGGCGGGTGCCTGTAATCCCATCTACTTGGGAGGCTGAGGCAGGAGAATGGCGTGAACCTGGGAGGTGGAGCTTATAGTGAGCCGAGATCGTGCCACTGCACTCCAGTCTGGGTGACAGAGCTAGACTCTGTCTCAAAAAAAAAAAAAAAAAAAAAAAATTATCAAACAGGATTTATCAATATATAAAGAAAACATGTATATTATGATGGAGTAGTGTTTATTACAGAGATACAAGTGTGGTAACATTTGAAAATCAATCAGTGTAATCCGCCATATTAATAGGCATGATTATATCAATCGATTCAGTAAAAGCATTAGATAAAACTCAATGCACATTCATTAATAAAAAAAAAATCCCTGGAAACTAGAAACAGGGAAATTCTTCAATGTGATAATGAGTAGCTAAAGCTAAAATTGTACTAAATGGCAAAAGACTGAATGATTTCTCTCTAACATCTGGAAAAGGCAAGGATGCCCACTCCAACCACTGTTATTCTGCAAAGTGATGCAACTTCTAACCACTGCAAAAGGGTAAGAACAGAGGGGGAAAAGGTATTCATTTTAAAAAGGAGGAAATAAACTGTCCTTATTTGCAAATGAGAAGATTGTTGATGTATAAAATCCCCAGGAATCTCCAAAATTCCCCAAGATCCATGGATACAAGATAAAAATCAATTGTATTTATATATAATGGCAATGAACATGTGCACACAAAAATTAAAAATACAATTGCTAAAAATCAGAGAGAAATACTTAGATGTAAAACTAACAAAACGTATGTAGGACTTTGATGCTGAAAACTACTAAATGCTGATGAGAGAAATCGAATGAGTTCTAAAAGAAATTTAGGTGTAGACCATTTTCATGGATTTGAAGACTCAACATAGTATAGATGTCAAATCACCCCAAACTGATACACATATATAGTTCAAATCCTATTGAAATCCCAGAAAGACTGTTGTGACTATGAATATTATTTTTAAATGTATATTAAAATTAAGTAAACTAGAATAGCTACATTAATTTTGAAAAAAGAATAAAGTAGAAGAGATCAGCCTAAGCGATTTCAAGAATTACTATATAGCTATAATAATCAAGACTGTGTGTTCAACCTTGACCTAAGTCATACATACTGTAAAACTTAAAGAAAAAAACAAACAAAAGCAGAAGAAAATTGTCAGGAACTAAGGTTATGCAAGGATTACTAAGACTTGAGACAAAAATTGCAATCCAAAATAGACAAAAATGGATAAATTTGACTCCAGAAATTCTAAAACGTTTCACTGTATGAAAGACTCAATTTTAAAATACAAACTACATAGTTGAGGAGAAAATATTCCTAAATTGCATACTTGACAATGAACTAGAATCTTGAATATATATACTACTCAAGGCTCGACTATAGAAAAAGCAAACAAATCATAAAAAATGGGCAAGCAACTTGAAGAGTTCATAGATTTATAAATGGAAACACACACACACACACAAACACACACACACGCATTTATCTTAATTAGCCATTAGAGAAATGTAAAGTAAAACAATAATAAGATATCACTACATACATATCAGAATGATGAAAAATTTTTTAAAATAGTGATAATACCAAATGCTGGTGATGATGCAGAGAAACTGGATAACTCATATATTCCTGATGGAAATGTAAAAATGATGCAACCACTCTGTGAAAAACAGTTTGGCAATTTCTTAAAAAACAAATACATAACTTCCATACAATCCAGTGATTATGATTCTGGGGACTTATCCAGATAAATGTAATCTTATGTAAATAAAATGTGTACAACTGTTCATAGCAGATTTATTCATCATAGCCCCAAACTGAAAACAATCCAGATGTTCTTCACAGATGAGTGGTAATAATAATAATAATAATAATAATAATAAAACCCTGGTATCTATACCATGCAATATTACATAGCAATTTAGGGCAGTGAAACTACTCTAAACGATACTACAATGGTGGATAAGTGTCAAAATATATTCGTCACAATACATAGAATGTAAAACACCAAGTGTGAACTCTAATGTAAACTATGGACTTTGGGAAATAGTTTGTCAATTTAGATTCCTAGATTGTAACATATAAAACCCCCTCCTATGGGAGGCAGTGCCTATGAGAGAAGGAGTACATGGGAAATGTCTGTGCCATCTGCTCAATGATTCTGTAAACCTAAAACTGCTTTTAAAAATAAAGTAATTAAAATTAACTAAAAGTATTAAAAAACAAAAAGTAATGATCAAATGCATGATAAAATATTATGAAATGTATGAGCAGAATTTCTTTTAATTATAAAGGAAAAGATTAAGAAAATATGCCTAAATAGGTACAATGGCTTCTTTGAATTTATGATTGTATGAATTTTTTGTCCTTCCTTATAAGTTTATGTACTTTCTGAATTTTCTGAAATGAGTCTGCGCACTCAAAAAGATACAAGATGCTATTTATTAAGCAGTTTATGTCATGCACTATTTTAGTGCTTTATAAGCAGTATGAAGATGACATAAGTTCATATTCATAAAATGCATAAAACACCTTTAGTACATAATTGGCATACAAGTGTTTGTTAAATAAAATAATAGGGTCATGTCACTTAATTTTCACAAAACCTTTATAAGGTAGGAAATATTAACATCATTTAAAAATGAGAAAATTAAGGCATAGAAGGCTCAGTAACTTCTCAAAGCTTACACTGCTAATATATATTAATACCAGGATTCAAATCCAGGCAGTTATCTTTAATTATCTATTCTTCACCACCACAAATTTAATTGATCTAAGTTGTGCCCTCCAATTCACTCCTGGTTGTTGTATCTGAATGGATCGTCTAGTTCCACAACATTTTATGTTCGCTTTAGCATGATTTATTCTCTTTCTTGGAGGAATGGGATTAAAAGTATTTGCATTTTTCTCACCAGTGTAGGCACATATGGGATCAAGAGTCAACAAAAAGTTAACACGCTGAAGTAAGCAAAAAATATACACACCCCTCCACAATCAAGCTGCTGCCTTCTTTAAAGAAACAGGACAATGAAGGAGAGACCTAAAAAGTTGTACTGTAGTGTTTTACAGCTCAGCTTTATGTTAATATAAGTGTCCTTGCCTTTGGAATTCAATCTCATTACATTTTTTAGTTTGCAAAATTTAGTAACTAAAAATTTTACTATTCATCAGAAAGTATTAACACCCTTCTATTATTATTTAAAGACCTCAAACAGTTACTGTTTAAATGCTATTAGCCCAAGGACCTGTTACTTACTGCTATGGTTTGAATGTATTCCCAAAATTAATGTGTTGGAAACTCAATCCCCAGTGCAAGAGTGTTAGGAGGAGAGGCTTAATAGGAGGTGCTTAAGAATGAATTAATTAGGCTATAAAAGGGGCTTGAGGGCGTGTATTGTTTCTCTTTTGTTCGTTTACTGCATGACTACATAGAGTTTGACACCTTTCATCTCTCCTGCCATCCACCGTGTGAGGACACAGCAAGATCAAGGCATCTTGATAAAATGCTAGTCACTTGATCTTGGACTTCCAGTCTCCAGAACTGTGAGAAAAAAAAAATCCTATTCTTTATAAATTAACCAGCCTGTGATATTCTGTTATAGCAGCACAAAATGGACTAACACTTTAGTGTTAATTTCTACTCTTTTTACTCTTAATTACTATAGGCAAATGAATCTATATCCCTATTAATGCAAAGTATATTACAGCGTATTTTACAAACTAGAATAAATTCATACTTATTAGAGTGATAAATCTGATTTCATTCTCTTCTAACACATTGTAAAGAAACATATTTAAGATTATGACCAAAGATATTTTAGCATTTCTATATAGGGATATGAGAACAAACTAATCAGAAGTATTGTAAAAATTTTTAAGTAAGTAGAGACCTGACATTTCAGTCAATACGAGGTTATAATAGCAATAGCCTTATAGTAGGAATAGATACAATTTTCAATATTCCCTGAGGTACTACATGCCCTGACAATCAAATCAGCATGCAAGTTGAGCAAACACAACTCTTTTGAACATCAGAGAGACAATAGATGAAACCCTTAGTATTCATAAGAAGCAGTGGTAAATAATATATTTATTACTTAATGTATTTTCCCTTTAATTTGTTTCCTGTTTTTTGTATTTTCTAACACTTTCATTGATGTATAATTGACATAAAATAAACTTCAAATATTTAAAGTGTCCAATTTGGTGTTTTAGGTATATATGTGTGTGTGTATCTCCACAAAATCATCAATACAGTCAAGATAACAAATATATCCATCACTGCACCCCACCCCCATCCCTCCAACAGACCCACCTATGGCTCTTTCTGCCTCTTCCGCCATCTTCAGACAAATACTGATCTTTCTATCACTATAGACTACTTTGCATTTTCTAGAGCTTTATAAAAATGTAATTATACAATACATATTTTTTTGCTGAGCTTTTCTACTCAGCACAATTATTTTGAGATTTGTATTGTGTATCAATAGTTTATTTTTATCACTCAGTAATAATCCTTTAAATGGATTTATCACGATTATTATACTCATTCACCAGCTAGAGGACATTTGATTGTTTCCAGTGTTTGATGATTACAAATAAAGTTGCTATGGCTATTTATGTACATGTTGATCTCTTATAGGTAAATATCTAACACTGGAATGGCTAAGTCATATGATAAGTGTCTGTTTAACCTTTTAGGAAATTATCATGCTGGGAGTGTTGGCTCACGCCTATAATTCCAGCACTTTGGGAGGCTGAGGCGGGTGGATCAAGAGGTCAGGAGATCGAGACCATCCTGGCTAACACAGTCAAACACTATCTCTGCTAAAAATACAAAAAATTAGCCAGGCGTGGTGGTGGGGCCTGTAGTCCCAGCTACTCGGGAGGCTGAGGCAGGAGAATGGCGTGAATCCGGGAGGCGGAGCTTGCAGTGAGCTGAGATCGAGCCACTGCACTCCAGCCTGGGTGACAGAGCCAGACTCCGTCTCAAAAAAAAAAAAAAAAAAAAAGTTTGGGGTATTTGTTTTATAGGATGTGTTGCAATGAGCTTTGCACATGACTTTTAGCTAGAATACCCTTAACTCTGAATCCACCATATTGATACAATCAAAGCAAGAGATATCAAGGGTGATATCCATAGAGTACAGGAGAAAAGTGGTAGTAGTTCCAGCTACTCGGGAGACTGAGGCAGGAGAATGGCGTGAAACCGAGAGGCAGAGCTTGCAGTGAGCCGAGATCACGCCACTGCACTCCAGCCTGGGTGACAGAGCGAGACTCCGTTTAAAAAAAAAAAAAAAAAATATATATATATATATATATATATATATATATATATATCTCAAATAGGTTTTCAAATTCGTGTGAGATATATTAATACCAGTATTGTATGAGAATTCTAACTGTTCTACAGCCTAATCAATAAGTCAATACATGGTATGGTCAATCGTTTTAATTTCAGACAATCTAGTAGTTGTATAATGGCATTTCATTGTGTTTCTGTTTTGCATTATGTGACTCAGTGATGATGGACCTCTTGTCATGTGCTTGTTTGCTATCCATACATCTTTGAAGAAGTGTCTGTGCAAATTCTGACCATTGTTCATTGGGTCATTTTTTATTTCTTAATTTTAGAAGTTTTTTTAATATACATTCTGAATACCAAGCCTTTATCAAGTAAGTGATTCTCAAGTAAATTCTGTGATCATTGTCTGATTTTATCATTTTCTTAAGAGAATATCTTGAAGAACAGACGTTCTCAATTGTGAATTTTATTATGTGTAACTAATGCCTTAAACGAAAAGGGAGTGAGTTGATTCAATGATATGAAAAATAAAATATTTTAGAAGTGAAAACATTATCCTTTACCCTTGTCTCATTCTGCATTCTACCCCCATATTCTTATTCAAATATTTGTTCTTCTATCTTATTGTTTATGTCACTTACAGGCATTGTCTCACCCATTTTGCTTTTGAAGATTGAATTTTTCTCATTATCTTTGACAGGTCCTGAAAATATTCTCTTTTAATCTTAGTCAATGACCATGTTCTGCAACCAAATCACTATATTGTAGGCTGCCTTTCTATGTATTGCTACATGCACCTACTCATCTTGCCTCTTTAAAACCTACTGATTTCTGGGCTTTTCTGACGCTGACTCCAGACCTAAATGCATTCTAAATTTCCCCTTTCCCTTTCCCTTTCCCTTTCCCTTTCCCTTTCCCTTCCTCCCTCCCTCCGTGCCTTCCTTCGTGCCTTCCTGCCTGCCTGCCTGCCTGCCCGCCTGCCCGCCTGCCCTCCTCCCTCCCTCCCTTCCTTCCTTCTTTTTTGCCTTTCCTTTCTTCAGTAGTTTTCTGAGTATTTATGAAGGGCAAGAAATCGTGATAAACACTAGGAATACAAGAGCGGAGTACTGTATATGCAGTCCCTACCTTCATTAGAGGAAGTTGAGATAAAATTTTTAAAATAACAAAATAATCTGAGTTATCTGGGAACTACAATTTGCTAAGGTGATACATAGCAAGAATATAATATGTAGCTCAGGTGAGACAGGGAAATTGTCCCCGAGGGACACGTGCAGCAAGAGTTAGGTTCATTGACACTATTTTCATCATTATGTGAGGCTATACCCCTCTTCTCTTGTTTGTCCTTACCCTAGGGCTGAATCCTTTTATCATATTCTGGACTGTGATCTCTAGTAGCCCTCTGTGCCCCACAGATTTCTGAACTGCCCATGAGATCCCCCCACACAACAAGAAGAACTTTCTGTATCAGAATGTCTTACCGGTACTTAATTTTATGTAACACATAGTTCCCTGAATAAGGGTCCTAAATTAATTCCACAGTTTTTACTGTCCTACTGCAGTTTTAATTTAGTATAAAAAATAGCTAGAGGTGAGAGAACACATTTAATTAAATATTGTATACAGCTGATGAATGTATACAAAAGCATCACCCAAGGGGTATAGATTTTTATAATGAGCTTTTTTCTTTGACTTTCTTTGACTTCCAACCGTATTTGAACTTCTACTCTGAAAGGCTAGAATGCTCTTATCTTGCACTTTCAATTTTACTCTAGGCTTTTTGGAAGAGCTGAGTTGGTCCCGCTTGCTGTTTGCACAGCAGGGTCCATCCTCATGATGCCTCAAATCTCACTGTTATCCTGAACTGCCAGAACAATTCTTGACTATCTTAATGAGACTCAGCACCAGAGTCCTGATGGCAAAGTGAAGCTTTTGCTAAAGAGTTCAAGCAGCGTCTAGTGAAGAACTTATTCTGTACCACATTGTCAGTAAAAAATAAATATTTCCCATAACCCAAGCAATGACCTTGAATTTACTAAGGGAATTAACTAAAATGCAGTAGACTCAGCTATGTTTTCATTGACTACCAGGGACAAATTAGGGATTATATAGGGTGAAAGATGGTTTTATGATACCTTTTATTCCTTTAGGGGACAAATATTCTCTCCTTATCCCAACCTCAATAAATAACTGACTCCGAGACAGTAAATACTAAACTTCTTCACATACACAGTTTTGTCCTAGAATATAGATGAGTTAATTTTAGGCAGCCTGAACATATTTCTATTGTCACCATTTTATTCTACCCACATCATCAGGCCCTCGGCATGCATTTGTGGCTTATCTAAGCTCTGTACATTGAGGCTTTACTGTGTTGTTTCACAGTTTACACTGTCCCTGACTTGCTACAGGAAGGTGGACCAGTTGTAATTTTTACTGATAGGCTTCAGCATTATAACCTAAACTTTATTGCAATGCTCAAAGCAGTACAGTCTCAAATTTGTATTTCAAAGTATGAGGCACTATAAATTTAATATAGAGAAACTTTGGTGGGAATAACAGGCCTGTCCTAGAGAATTAAGCTTCTTAAAAATGGTGAAAGGGATTGATAGAGAGCCATTTGAACTGAGTCTCCTTTTTCCTAGTGGAGTTTTAGACAGAGTTTCCTGAAACTCCAAATATGAAAATTCCCAATGGGAGGACAATTGCTAATGGAATAGTCATTAAAAATTAATTCTTTCTGAATGATAGCAGAAGGAATTAAACCAGAACCCCCCTTTTTCTCTCTTTGTGAATAACAATTTTTATTTACTATTCTAAATGACATACTTACATTCTAATTCTAGCCAACTTAAGCTGAAAACGAGTTTATTAAAAGGCATGAGATAACACAAAGAACACGTGAGAAGACTAGAGAATGAGTTTGGAAAATGGGGCAGCAGCTGAAACAGCTAAAGTCAGCCTGAAACAGCTGAAGTCAGGCCACTGAATCAGTGGTTAGAACTCATGCTGGAGTCACCACCACTGATTTCACTGTAATTCCATGGGACGCCAGCTGTATGAGTATCCCTACCTTGTTTTTATTGGCAATCTCAGGAAGGAACATCTGATTGATTACCCAAACTTAGCTCACATGACCTTGCTCACAGGACTACCTGGCCTTCCATCAACTTCCACAGTAGGGAGAGGCCCTGAATTCTACCTCTTCAGATTTCACCTGATGTTAATAGATGATTGGATATTAGATATGCAAAAAATTTTAAAAAGAGAGAGATAAACAAATGCAGCTACAGTGGCAAAGCCAGGATGTATAACCAGGCAGTCTGGCTTAGAACCAACATTTATAAGCAGAAAACCATGTTACTATCTTGGTAGTCAGTTTTCTCTAAGACAATTAAAATGGTAATTGGAAAACTGCTTGCTGGAGTTCAAGCATTAAGCAGGAATAACTAGACTGCTGATTTCTAAATATGAACCCATTGTATCAGAGCTCAAAAACAATATTCAGATCCTAAAGTTCCAAGTTAATTGTCTATGATTTTGTAGATTTGAACTGTTACTCAGATCTGTATTTTTTCTTAAAAATAGACCTCTTTTCTGTTAATTCTGATAGTATATTTACATTTGGAAATGATAGGATTAGATGACTCCTAGCTTTTTGCAACCCTAAGTATCTGTGTTCCTAACTCCTTCATTGCCCTCTACTCATTGTGTGTCTCTTCTCTCAAAATCAGGAGGCTGAGGGAAGTCAGGACTGAAAGGGAAAATTAGTGTGATTTCTTCCATTTTACTTGTATCATCTATATGGCGTAGGCTTTCACAGTTATTCTTTGTCTTTATGTTTATTTATGAGCCAATACAAAGGTCTAAATTACAAGCTGAATAAGTTCACTGGTTTACTACTTTAGAGTTTGAAACAAAATAAAACAAAACAAGATTTTTCCACAAAGTAAGAACAGAAAAGAGGAAAAGTGATGTGTGGGTCCACAGATAAGAAGTCTAATAATCACAGGTGGAAATCCACTATAAATAAGAGTCTGGAATGAGACAAGCCAAAGTACCAGCACTTAACTACGCTGGAGTCTTGACTGTTTTCCAGGATACATTTGGTGTCTAACTATCCCTACTTATTTATCATAGGACAAAGTTTCTTTTTTTAGAGAGATTCTGTCGATGTAGGGTGAACTGCATTGAATTGGACTTCGAGAATGCTACAGTTGAACATTTCATTTGCCAGAATTATTCTCCTAAAAGTAAGTAAATAAGAGGAGGAAATATTAAAACTTTTCTTCATGGAAATAGAAACAAGGGGCCAAACTGAAAGGATCAATTTATGTTTATTCTTCCTAATGATTTTGTGGTTTATTATAAAGCTGACCTCTAGTTTATCTGATCCAGCTTGACCAAGGTTGCATAATTACTGAGTTACATAGCTGTGTTACAGAGTTTGAATCTCTTTCAAAGTCCATGCTCTCTCTACAACACTAGTGGTTCAGTGGTTGACTAAGTATCTGAATTTTCTGGAAAGCTTTTTAAAAAAGAGATTACTGGGCCCCATCCCCAGAGTTTCTGATTCAGAAGGTCTGGAGTGAAGCCCAGGATTTTGCATTTCTAACAAGTTCTTAAGTAATGCTGTTCCAGGGACCACACTTTGAGAATCACTGTGTATGCAATTTGAAAAGATTTAAGAACTGAAACCAAGTGTTGTGCGGTTAAAAGGGTCGCATAAACAATTTAGACCGACATTGCAAACTGATAACATCAGACATGTTGGTTAAACACTAGTTTACAATTTTTATTTTTCATTTAGTTGCCGATATTATAAATCCAGATACTTCAGTAAAAGTATTTTCTACTTTGGAAAAAGATCATAAGATCTGATATGGCAAAAATTAATTAAAGCTGAGTATTAGCTCCCCTCTTTAGATAGCTTGTGAACCTTCCTGCCGTTTGAAATATTAATTTTGCCTGCTTTGCCTTACAATTAATAATAATATAATAGGTGCTATTTATTGACTTATTAAGCTCAATTATTAAGCAATTTTTGCCATTTGCTAGTATTCTGTGTGCTCTACCTATACTGTTTAATCATAATCCACTAAGAGAAGTGTGTATGTGTGTGTATATGTGTGTGTAGGGGTGTGTTTGTGTGTGTGTGTGTATATATATACACACACACATATAGAAAGTTAGGTTGAGGGAATGAATAAAACAAATAAACCATCCTAAACCATCATAGCTTGGCACAACAGAAATTTATATCCATAGCTTGTGCTTACAAGCTATATATACTACTGGGCAAATGACAAAACCAACACTAGCTAAGCTCCGTTCTGAGTACTTCACATGTATCAACTCATTTAACATTCACACTGTGAAGTAGTATAAATATTTCCATTTTATAGAAGTGATAACTAAGGTGGAAAGAAATTAAGTCACTTGACCAAGCTCATATAGGTAGTAAGTATCAAAGCAAGTAGGTATTTGAATACAGACCACCTGACTCTGAAGCCCATACTCTTAATTTTTGTGTTTTGCTGTCGCACTCCCTGTAAACATTTATCTTGGTCTCTCTGATCTAGACCAAAGGCTCCTTTTTACAGACAAGGAAACTGAGAAGCTTATAGGTAGAATAACTTCCATGAAGCTGCAGAATGAGTTAACAATAACAGTCCTGTGTCTACTCATGAGTCCTGACTCCAGCAATGACCCCCAGTGGGATTTTTGGTTTACTATCATCGTAGTACAAATGACAAAGAGGTCAAATACATATTAATAAGATTCCACTTGTTTTTATCTAAAGGTGATTTCAAATGTCTGCTGATTGTTCTCCTTGGTTGCACATGGGAGGGTCTCACTGAGAGCCTTTAAAAAACATGACGCTCTGGCCCTATCTGAGGCCAATTAAATCAGAATCTTTGAAGGGTGGGCCATGATTGTCTTTCAAGTATTCCAGGTGATTTTAATGTGCAGCCAGAATTGAGAAATGCTGGATTACACTGCTGGGGTATGCAGACTGGATGCAATAGCTGGTAATTAGATACTGATGTTACCTTCTTTTGGATATTGTATAGGTTTCTATAAAGACATCTGCTTTCATGTTCAATGTCAACTGCACCCCTATAACACAGTGCAATAATTGCTTGTTACTGATGTGTGTTCATGAATAATGGAACAATCTTGCTTAGCTCTCATTCGCAATTAACTCCTGTGACTGAAGGGACTTGGGCTCCTTCTACATGAACTAAACAGACTTAATCGGTTGAATGGTGCAGGCTTTTTTGTTTAATGTCTATGTTTATTACTCTTGCCCCTTGTTGCCATCTAATCTGACATTCCTTCTGCTGCTTACATGTGATTGACCTGTGTAGCAACACTGCAGAAAGTGTCATTTGCTCTGCTCCTCACAACAGCAATTGTGTGATTGGTCATCATCAGTTCAATAGGGGGAAAAAAATTAGGAAATTTGGCACACACAAATTCAGCCAGACTCGTAATTTCAAGACCTAGGTCAAATAATAGGCTTACAGAAATAAAATAATGAGAATTATCCAAGCAATATATTGACAGCAAAGCAATAGTAATTTGAATAAGCATGTATAGAGCACATTTGTTCTCTTCCGTAATATTTATCACACTTTATCATGGTTATCCTGTTAAGGTCTGCCTTTCCTGTGAGAATTTAGGCTCTGAAAGTACAAGAGCATTGTCTGTCTTTTTCATATCCCCAAGATCTAGCATATTGCAGGAACTAAAGAAACATTTTCTTAACTCATAAATAATGAAATGAATAAAAATCTGAGCTGTGTACTGAGGACAGAAGGGAAAATAAGACATTTCTGCTGCTGAAGAGCTTATAAGAAAAGATACAGAAACACATTCAAAAATTACAGTTCAGTATGATATGGGCTATTATCAGGTTAGGTATAAAGAAAAAAAGAATTCTTGTATGTTAACAATCTGTAGATTAAATCTGCCTCCAGAGTAGGAACAGCCAGAAAAGTTAAAATTCTATTAATGTATTTTGTTTTCCATATCTAAATTTGGGACAGTGTAAATAATTTACATAATTCTGAAACAAAATTTTTAAAACCTGATCTCTAAAATTCAAAAGGATAATGAATAAATGAACCTGGGTGTCAAACTGATGGCATAGCGACACAGAGGAATGACTGATAATTATTTTAAAACTCAGCAATTTAAATGTACGTACTTAGTTGTATATACTGGGGATGATCTTCTATTGTCTTACCTATTTACTCTGTGTGGTTTTTTACTGTGAATTGGTTCCCAATTTTCTTATGCTTTCCTGTATCCATGCCCTTAGATAGTCAACTCCCATTCTGACTCTGGGCTTGGTATGTGACTTGCTGCATTAGCTTTCTAGGACTGTTGTAAGAGAGTACCACAAACTGAGTGGTTTAAACACCAGAAATTTATTAGCGCACCATTCTGGAGGCTGGAAGTTTGAGATCAAGGTGTCAGCAGGGCCATGTTCTCTCTAAAAGGGCAAGGGAAGGATCTCTTCCAGGCCTGTCTCACAGCTTCAGATAGTTCCTTGATTCATGGCGCATTACTATAATTTTAACATAGTATTCTCTCTGTATGCATGTATGTCTTCAAATTTCCTCTTTCCATTAGGACACTAATCATATTGGATTAAGGGCCTACCCTATTCCAGCATGATCTCATCTTAATTAATTATATCTTCAATGACCTTACTTCCAAATAAAGTCACATTCTGAAGTACTCAGGCATTAGAACTTCAGCATGTGAATTTTGGCGAGGCGGCATAATTCAATTCACAAAGCTTGCTTTAACCAATGAGAATAGCAAATGTGGTGAAGCAGAGGATTTAAAGGGGCATGTACTTTGGTGCTTGTGTTCTCTTGCTGCCCTTAGAAATCTGCCACCACTACTATGCGAACAAGCTTGGACTAGCCTGCTGGATAATGAGAGACACATGGCCTATTGCTTCCATGACAAGTTGACAGTCAGCCAACTTTCATAAGCAGAGAAACTTAGCTGATTGGCAGCTGACCTTAGTGAGAGAGTCTAATATAAACTAGCTAAGTCCAATTCAAATTGTACTGTGAGTTAAATAAGCCTATTTTTTAAGCCATGAAGTTTTGGGGTGTTTTATTATACAGCAATAGATAGTTTATTGTGTGTTAGGAAGAGCAGTGGAGAGGGCCTAGTTTCCAACTCTAAATTTTTTCTAAATTGTTTTGGTATAACTAACTGGCTGGTAACAACACAAAAACTTGGTATGGTAAATTCAGTGACTACTTAGATTTGTCTTCTTCCTTTTCACTGTTTCCAAGGGAGCTTTCAGGAACACACAAAGGGATGTAAAAATGAAATTAAAAAAGTTTCTCAACACATTGCTTTGCTCTAATACTTAGAAAGGAGGAAAAGAAAAACCACTTTTCTCAAAGCTACTCATTTATGCCTATGTTCTTTAAAGCCATTGTATGAAAAATTGTCAATTGTCCATTTATTCCTTAATTAGCAAATCCTTAATTCAGTAACTTACGATCTATATATTATCATCCATATTTCGGATATGCTAGTTACATTTTAGATATCGATGTCTTTTAACTATGAATATTTTATTACGTAGACTCAGAATCCCAGAGCAGAAAGAACTGTAAATGTCATTTGTTCTAATCTCTTACCAGTGTAGGAATGCCGTCTCTATCATTCCCAGCAAGCAATCTTTCCTCCTCTGCCTGCACACGTCTTGTGAAGAAAGGCTCATTGCCTACCTTATAAAGAAGTCCATTTTATTTTAGATTAGCGTTTCTTGTTAGAAAGTACTTTCTTCACTTGACCTGAAACCTGCCTCCACATTGCATAGCCTCACTGCCTGACCTCTCTTAAGGTTCTGTTCTCCCACCTATTCTGCTACCAGTTTAAGAACTGGTGTATGTTTCTTTTTCATATGAGAGACCTTCAAATATTGAATGGTAGCAATCACACTCCTCTTTGGTCTTTCCCTAACTGCAGTGATAAATATTCTAACATATACAGACATAATAATTTAGGATATACCTGCTCTAAGAAGAAAAGTTATGATAAATAGTGAAATTTTACCAGTATTCTTAGTAATTTTCTAGATCAAATTGAGAGAGCATAAAAAGAATGGCCTGGAAGAAACAGAGTTAACTATAGAAAAAAATATAATGAATTAATGTGAAATAATACTGCTATTTGTGCCTTTTTGGGGGAAATATAATTGAGGTGCTTACGAGAAGTGATAATTAAATTCCATTGAAAGTCTTTAACAAGCATTATGCCTTAAAAATTATCAGCATATCTAGAAAGGTTTTTGTTCCCCCCAACCCCAGCTCCAGACAAAACTTCAGTTAGTTCTCATAGGTGAACCTGTTTGAAAAGCTGTTGGAGAAGGTTGATGACATGACCCTTATTCCATGAGGGCTTTTGTTGGACAGTGTGCATCATGTTCCTCCACCTATATCTTTCTGGAGTGCAGATTGGTAGGAAGATACTGATATTAGTAGGAAGATATTCCATCTTCAAATGAAAAGTTTATTAGTCATTGTTTTCCTTGGTCTCTCACTTGACTTAAATTTCTTCTGAGCAGTGCTGCTGTCTTGGAAATTGCTGGAAAATGTGGCCACTTTTTCACAGAATCAACAAAGTTTAGTTAGTGGTGTTCTTATCTCCAGAGTCCAAGTAAACCTTGGAAGAATGCGACGTTAAAAAATAAGACTGGTCGGGCGCGTTGGCTCACACCTGTAATCCCAGCACTTTGGGAGCCTGAGGTGGGCGGATCACGAAGTCGAGAGATCGAGACCATCCTGGCCAACAGGGTGAAATCCAATCTCTACTAAAAATACAAAAATTAGTTGGGCATGGTGGTGTGTGCCTGTTGTCCCAGCTACTTGGGAGGCTGAGGTAGGAGAATTGCTTGAATCCAGGAGGCGATGATTGCAGTGAGCCGAGATCACACCACTGCATTCCAGTCTGGCAACAGAACAAGACTCTGTCAAAAAAAAAAAAAAAAAAAAAAAAAAAAAGGTAGTAAGGTTACAGTGCTTCAAATAAGCCAATGTGTTCAAATCCTGGCTCCCCTAGTTACTAGTAATATAATTTTAAACAAGTTACTTAATTGTTTTAAGTTTGTTTTTTTTATTAAAAAAGGTCTTGATACAATGTTATTTTAAATAAAATTTCTAATAAAATGTTGATAATACTTACCACACAGTTTCTTGTGAGACGTGAATCAAAGAATGTTTCATTCTTTGAGCATGCATACCCATTACTTATCATCAGTCAAGAAGTCATAAGACAAAAATTCTCAATATTGAAAGTATAGAACTTCTTATTAGGTCTTCAGAAAAGTAGTTATTCTCAACTGAGAAATAAAGTTGCATCAGAAGTATGTATCATATAGCTCAGAAATGGAAAGAAGGGAAAAAACCTTGTTAAAGCTTATGGTACAAATATTTCCCAAAGAGTGCTTATCATTTGTCACGTGATCAGAATTTGATTCCTGGTTCTTCTAACAGCTGTGGGTTTAAATAAACTTAGCTCTCAATCTCTTTATCCATAGAATGAAAGACTTCATCTGGATACTGTGAAATAGTTCTTTTAACATTCTACTCAAATTAAATCTTGTTCCCCCAGACTATCTTTTATTATTCCCAAATAAGTGTCCTGGCATATATACCTTCATTGTTTTGAGGATGTAAACTGTGTCTCACATAGCACTTTTATTAGGTTATATATTAAGTCTCTCTCCCACTGCATACAGTATCAGCATCAAGGCTAAAAAAATTCAGGTGTTTTGTAAGCCAATGAAGATTCAAATTGATTATGCTGAGGAAGAAGACTTAACCATATATTAAATTCTTCATCCTTCAGACTCCTACATGTTGCTCAATATATAACTAAAGTGGCACATCTTTATCGAAGATTTCCTCTATCCCTCACCCTCGCCACTATAGGAGCCTCTGTAGAAGAATCAGTTGCTCGATTTTCCGTGTGTCTGTAAATGTTTCAACTTTAGCAAAATATAGTTTGTTACTGAGTTATTTATTTAGGTGTTTGGTTTTTTTCCAGATTTTGAGATATTTAAAACAAAATTCATGTAAACTGGGACTCAAGATATGTATTAAGTGAAACGAGTGAATAACAAGAAGGACAATGAGGATGATAGGGCTAATTTTTCTTGAACATTTCTACATATTAGGCATTTTCTCTAAGCTCTCTACATGTATTAGTTTATTTTATGGACACGATGAGCCTATGAGATAGACACTATTATTGTCACCATTTTATAGATGAGAAAACAGAGGCACAGAGCTGTTATTAAACAGCTTGCTAGGCACTAAGATTCAGTCAGGGATAGAAATGAGACATTTTGTTCTCAGTGAACAGTTAATTAAACACATTTTATGTTCTCTCCCCTGAATGAGGAAATGAAGAATTAGTGAAAGAATGAGTTGGGAAGGTTGGGTGTGGTGGCTCACGCCTGTAATCCTAGCACTTTGGGAGGCTGAGGGAGACACAGATCACATGAAGCCAGGAGGTCAAAACCAGGCCGACCAGCATGTAGAAACCCTGTCTCTACTAAAAATACAAAAATTAGTCGGGCGTAATGCTGCACGCCTATAATCCCAGCTACTCCTTGGGAGGCTGAGGTTCCAGAATCACTTGGACCAAGGAGGCAGAGGTTGCTATGAGTCCAGATCGTGTCACTGCACTCCAGTCTGGGTGACCAAGTGAGACTTTGTCTCAGAAAAAAAAAAAAAAAAAAAAAAAAAGTTAGGCCAAAACACTCATGCAGCATACACATACACTTAATTATTACCACACTGATCCGATCTGATCCTATCTTAGCACTGAAATCTCCAACTCTATGGGATCGTTATTTGCCTCATTATTTGCCTCAATTAGTAACCCTAATGGCCCCTAAAAATGTACACATCACAAACCCTGTGATTTGGTTTGGACCTGTGTCACCACCAAATCTCATGTCAAATTGTAATCCCCCATGTTGTAGGTGGGCCCGTCTATCAGTTCATTTTCACGCTGCTGATAGAGAAATAACCAAAACTGGGAACGAAAAGAAGTTTAATTGGACCTACAGTTCCACATGGCTGGAAAGGCCTCAGAATCATGGCAGGAGGTGAAAGGCACTTCTTACGTGGTGGCAGCAAGAGAAAAATGAAGAAGATTCAAAAGTGGAAGCTCCTAATAAAACCATTAGATCTCGTGGGACTTATTCACTATCACGAGAACAGTATGGGGGAAATTGCCCTCATGATTCAAATGATTTCCCACCATGTCCCTCCCACAACAGGTGGGAATTACGGGAATACAATTCAAGATGAGATTTGGGTGGGGACGCACAGCCAAACCACATCAGCCTAGTGGGAGGTGATTAGATCACGGGGGCAGATTTCTCATGAATGGTTTGGTACCATCCTCTCTTGGTACTATCCTCATGATAGTGAGTGAGTCTCAGAAGATTGTTTAAAAGTTTGTGGCGCCTCCCCCATCACTCTCTTGCTCCTGCTCCAGTCATGTAAGATGCTTTGCTCCTGTTTCATCTTCCACCAAGATTGTAAGTTTCCTGGGGCCTCCCAGAAGCTGAGCAAAGGCCAGCATCATGCTTCCTGCATAGCCTTGGAACTGTGAACTGATTAAACCTGTTTTTTTTTGTAAATGACACATTCTCAGGTATTTCTTTATAGCAAAGTAAGAACAGACTAATATAGCCTGGAAACTATGTTATTTTGCATGAAAAGAGGTGTTATTTAAGATACTGAGGTGAAAAGATTATTCTGCACTATCCAGGTAGGTCCAATTGATTCACAGGGTTCTTATAAGTAAAAGAAGGTGGGAGAGGCAGAGAGAGATTTGAAGATGCTAGAGAGCTGCCTCTGAACATGAAGTCAGGTAATATGAACCAAGGAACCAAGCAGTATCCAAAGCAGGGAAAGGAAAGAAAATTGTTTTTGTTTTTGTTTTTATTTTTCTAGAGTCTTAAAGGAAAGTAGCCATTTTTGACACCTTGATTTAAGACTAGTGAAACCCAGTTCAGATGCCTGTCTTCCAGAATTGTGAGAGAATACATTTATTTTGTTTTTGGTCACTAAGCCTACAGTTTGTGGAAATTTGTTCAAACAGCAATTGAAAAATAATATGCCAGATATAGCAGCCTCTGATAGCATGTGGAGTGTCAGCCTTGAAGCAGTTTGGTTTGATATGGTAGCAGATAATTGGGAAAGTAGAAATGGGAAGTCTTGCTATAAGGGAATAGAAAATAGAGACACATTTTGATGGATGAAGAGGAAAATAAACAGTCTTGGGTTTCTTTCTGGAATCAACGGCAGTCTATATTTGGGTTTCTAAGTCTCTGAGTCTGTATGTTCTTTTAGGGGAGTCATTTGGAATGTGTGTCACTACTTCAGAGGCAAACATTTCTGAAAATTAATAGGAGATAGCTGAGAACACACATAACATGGATGGGACTAAGGAACTGACTCAAGTGGGTTAGGTAGTGAGCAGTTCTAATATGCAGGAACTAAAAGGAAGTGATAACCTCTGATAAAATTCACTTAGGTGGTATCAAGCAGGCCGACTTAGTGTATACAGCACTCTGACAGAAGTCTCAGCTCTGGTAATTCCTTAAGGTATGATAACATAAACTTTCTGTTGGAGCAATTCTCATTGCATTGAGGAAGCATAAACAAATTCCCTTCATAATGGATGTATGCATGTGCATGTGCATGTTTTATGTGTGTTTTATATGTGTTTTATGTGTGTTTTATATGTGTGTGAATATTTTTATGGAGGTATTTCCAGTCAGTGACAAAGAAAAAAAGAATTATTCAGTAACTGGTGATAGAGCAGTTGGTTAACACTTATGAGAAAGTTAATCAATTTCAGTTTCCATGCCTGATTACAAAATATAAATTTCGAATGGATTAAAGCATTAAATACGTGAAAATAATCCATACGATCTTTTTAACAACTATGGAGCTTCTGAATATGGGCACTAGCAAAGACTTCCTAAGCTTTAAAGCCACAGAATAAGTGACAAAAGAAAAGACTAACATTTATGTACATGGAGGTTAAAGCTTTTCCCAGAAAAAAAATAAACAAAAAGAAGACAATAAATTAGGAATAAAAAAATACATAAAGTATGACAGTCCATTTCCACTGTAGAGAAGACTCACAAAAGGAATAGAATTGAAAGTCTCTAACAGATACATATACAAAAGACCTGAAAAATTCATAAAAGAGGAAATAAAAGTATACTACAAATAAATGAAAAAATACTTCATCTAATGGTAATCAAAGACATTTAAATTAAATGAGATAATATTTTTGCCTATCAAATTAACAAGTATTTAACAAACCTTGTAATATACATAAGAGCTTTCCTAAACTGCTAATAGGGTGTAAAATGAAACCATGCTTGTTAATATAGATTCTGAGTTTGAAATTTTTTCTAAATAAATAATTGTATTATAAGTGGCCGTAGAAAATTCTCTCTCAGAATATTATTTATAATATGAAAGCATTTAGAAACAATCTGAATGTTCAAAAATATAAGGAATGTTTTATACGTTTTGGTAATCAATAAACTATCCAACCATTTAAAAAATTAGTTTACAAAGTGTGTTACCAATTTATTACAAAATAAAGCATTCAGAATTGTATCCCCATTTTGATTTTAAAATATTAGATAGTGATTTTAAAACTGGAAAGCTACATCAAAATATTAACATGGACAGATTTCCATAAATTCTTGCCTTTCCATGTTTCCTTTTTGTGGTCTTATGTTTATTTAGTAGGCAGGCACTATTTGTAAAATAAAAATAAATAAAAATTAAATATGTGTTCAGTTCTATTTAAAAAGAGGAACTTCTTGTAAGCTTGGATATGTAATGGAAAAAATATTTGAATACATTAAGAAAAGACAGACTAAAAAAGATGCAGAGAATCACAGCTTACATTTAACAGAAACGTAAACAATACAAATAAGTTTCAAGCAAATATTTAATGGAAAGTAGAATCTTATTGTTATTTTGTTGTTTTTTAAGATTTGAATGGCATTTTCTTAAAAGGTCTGGTTTCTTTTACACACACCAGCAGAATTCTGTTGAGCCTCTCTCTCTCTCTCTCTTTTGTTTTGTTTTTGCTTATTCCAATGATGTGCAAAACATCCAGAAGGGAATAAACAGCTTCTTGATTGCCTGTCTTGAAAATTCAAAACCATAAATTGATAATGAATGCCACATTACTGAATAGAACCTGAATGCTTGATTAAGTCTCTATAAGACTCCCAACGAACTGGAAATTGTACAGAGGCATAGTATTTACACGAACCTTGATTTTCATTTACCTGTGGCGTTTTATGTATTATATCAATTTCATCTGGAGTTATTGTCTTTGCTAAAATAATTGCAGATGATTTTTACAATGAGTTAGTAGATGTAGAAAGCTATAGAATGAGAGCTATTTCAGCAACTACCTGTTGTCTGGTTCTGAAATGATCTCATTATTCAGAACAAAACCACTTCATTTATATTTTGTACAGATGCTGCCTATGGTTGAACTTGCTCCTCATGGCTTTTTTTTTTTTTTTTTTTTTGAGATGGAGCCTTGCTCTGTCACCCAGGCTGGAATGCAGTGGCATAACCTCGGCTCACTGCAGTCTCTGCCTCCCGGGTTCCAGCGATTCTCCTGTCTCAGCCTCCTGGAGCCGGGATTACAGGCACATGCCACCATGCCCAGCTAATTTTTGTAATTTAATAGAGACGGAGTTTCACCATGTTGGCCAGGCTGGTCTCGAACTCCTGACCTCAGGTGATCTGCCTGCCTCGGCCTCCCACAGTGCTGGGATTACAGGTGTGAGCCACCGCGCCTGGCAAGGCCTTTCCAAATATTAGGCATACATATAGTTTGGAGTTGTTCTTCTTGGGCTTCAGGCAGGGCCAGAAATAGGTTACTATTTTGGGAAAGGTTAGCCTCACTGGCGAAGTGCCTGAGAGCTTTTTCATGCTAGAGTTGGTGCTAACAACCTAGTCAAATCCAGCTGCTCACTTTTATGTCTCCATTTCCTCCTCTGTGAATTGCAACAGGTATCATTAATTTTACAAAACAGCTGCATCTAAGGGCCATAAACCACCCACTCTACCCCCTGCATAATCGTCCATCCCACTGAGCTCATTGTCAGTTTCTGAAAGCAACAGTCCCTTATAATACATCCTTTGCTTGTGAAGAATTGCTTGGCAGAATGGGATATTATAATGGGCACAACATATTCAATGAGATTGTCACCATCTGTTCCACCTTCCAATTACCAAAGCAAATGGAAATAAAAAGGCAATGCCAATGGGAACCCCAGATAATATTTTCCCTTTATTATGTCTTTTGGTTGACATAGGTTTTAAAAATTCCCTTTGCGACACGTAGGAAGAAGCACACTTTCTATCAGTGAGACACAATCAGAAGATTGGGATCCAGCACTGAGAGAAGATTGCTCTCTGGAAGATGCACATGAGCACATTCAGCATCCTCACCTCTACTATATAGTGGAGATTTCTGCTCAGCCTTGAAAAATTCACACAATCTTAGGCATGAAGTGATTAAACAGAAACTCCCTAAGCTATTATTGCCTGGGGAACAGTTAATGAAGTTGTACAAACAGGTATTGTGCATCAATGTTTCCATGTCTCTGTCCAATAGGCAATGGGTTTGCATGAAGACTTGAAGTAAAAAGTGAATATTCACCTTGAAGTTGTGTGTGTGTGACACACACACGCAGAGGAAACTGAGATGAGAGATCATAGAATGTGAAGGTAATTCTAATCATGAAAGAGAATTAAGGCATTGAAGTCAGCATGGGTTTAAAACACTCAAGTTAAAGAAACAGTGCTGTAACAGCACACAGTCATTCTGTGAATTAACAGCAAGTGACTAAAAACAAATGACCATACTAGAGGTTCTTATGCATAAGCAGACATCATAAAAGGAACTGGGTACCAGGGTATCCAAATGAATGGGACACAAAACATTATTTTATATTGTTCAGACTTTTATCATTTGCTACAAGTGTTAATAACCCACTTTTCTATGTGATAAAGAACTGGAAATTGGGGTAGGAACACGGAAAGTATGGTTTAAGCTTGTCTGAGGCTCTGTCCCATAAACAGTGATTCTAAGTACACATGATTCTAAATAGAATATGATTCTAAGTATATACAATTCTAAATATGATTCTAAATAGAATGTCTTCACTTTCAGTAAATGCTTTTGTGTTCCTACCAAAACCTAAGGAAACCTTTCAGTTATCATATAATCTGCATACTTGGCTATTATATTCAAGATACTCTGGCTTGGAATAGACAAAACCAGAAAATTTTAGGCCTATCTTTAGTGTTAATTTGTTTTGTTGATCACTTTTCTGTCATTATTTATAGAGATTATGCATTCCATCCTGGTCAGCCTGTCCATAAAGAATTCGCATTAACTGAGTTCTCAACACCCACACATGACTCAGCCACGTGTGTGACATGTTTAGGAGCATAACAATAGGACTGCTTCCGGCTTCGGAGTGCTTGCTAGCTTTACTGCTTATGATATTAGTATATACCTCTCTGTCCTGCCCTTGTTTTCATATCTCTGTGGAGGAACCAAGTGTGTGTATGTTTTTGATAAGATTATAGTTAAAATTTGAGGGCCAAAACATAGGATCTTAGTCATTACTAGATGATCCTATTACTACATTGTGTATAACTGCAACTTTTTCCCTCAGCATAGCTAGTAGGACGGAGCCCTGGTGCCAAGTATTAAAAATACTAAATGCTAGTCATCCTGACCCCTTTTATTGCTAATAGTAATAATTTAATTTTTAATTTTTTTCTGCCAGAAAGTCATTAGTGGGCATGAATTTGGTACTTGCACTTATTAATGTATACATTTATTTAGTAGCATGCACTTAAAAATAGCCTTATTGGGATATAATTGAGATATGATAAACTTTATATATTTAAAGCATAACATTTTCTAATTTTGACATATTTATATTTCTGTGAAACTGTTAACACAATAAGGATGGAAAATAGTCATCACTCCCAAAAGTTTTCTTGTTCTTTTTAGTAATTCTTCCCTCTTGCTCCTCCTGCCCCCTTAGCAAACAACCGTTGCTCTACTTTGTGTTACTGTAGATTAGCTTGCATTCTCCAGAGTTATGTATGAAGGGAATCATATAGTGTGCACTTATCTGACTACTTTTATTCAACCTAATTATTATGAGATCCATCCATGCTGTTGCATGTCTCAATAGCTTGGGCATTCTTATTGCTGAGTAGTACATTGTATGGACATATCACAATTCGTTCATCCATTCCTCTGTTGATGAATGTTTGGTTGGTTTCCAGGTTGGGCTATGGTGAAGAATGCTGCTATGAACATTCATGTATAAGCAGGATCTACACTTTTTCTATATACTTCATATTTCATATCAGGAATGCAGACTAAATCAGCATTTTTCTCACATGTAGATTGAACATATAAGTTTTTGTCTTTCCTACAATTATTAAAATCTTGTTAGAGATGACAAGAAAGCAGAAACTTCTCTCATTTATTTGCTAACTTTGTCCTAGAGTTTTTTTTTTTTTTTTTTTTTTTTTTTTAACACAAAAACAAATACACTGCTGTTTCACCAGTAAACCCAAAACTTATTAGAGGATCCACTAAGCTTAGTTTCTGATTCAATCCTGTAAAACAACATACAGAAGGACACAGCTCAAATAGAATGTTTTTAGTAAATGACTCCGCTTCTTCAATTTTGAGATTTATGTTTTACCATATTTTAGCCTTTTGAAGAGGTGGCTGAATCTTTCAGTTGATATACAAATTTAATTTACCGTTTTTATATTTTCCTTCTTAAATGTTCATCAAATGATAAGTGAATAAACAAAATGGTATATCTACACAATGGTGATAATGTTTGAATGTGTGCCCCCTCCAAATGTCATGTTGAAATATGATCCCTAGTGTTGGAGGTGTGGCCTAGTGGAAGATGTTGGTTCATGGGGCTGGCTCCCTCATGAATGGCTTAGCACCATCCTCTTGGTGATGAGTATGTTCTGCAAGAGGTGGTTGTTTAAAGGGAGTCTGGGACCTCCTCCTCTGCCTCTTGCTCCCTCGCTTACCATGTGGTACATCAGCTCTCACTTTGCTTTCCAGCATGAGTGTAAGTTTCTGAAGGCCTCAGAAGCAGATGCTGGCAGCATGCTGGTTGTATAGCCTACAGAACTGTGAGTCAAATAAATATCTTTTCTTTACAAGTCACCCAGTCTCAGATATTTATTTATAACCATGAAAGCTTACTAATACAAATAGAATACTCTTCACCAATAAAAAAGAATAAAATATCAATACATGGTACAACATGGATAATCCTTGAAAACGTTATACCACGTGAAATAAGCTAGCCACAAAAGCCACATTTTATGGTTTCATTTCTATGAAATATCCATGGTAGGCAAATCTACAGAAACAGAAAGTAGATTACTGGTTTCCAGGAGCTGAGAGAGGAAGATGAGGAGTGACTGCTTAATGGATGTAGGATTTCTTTTTGGATAAATGAAGTAGTTCTGGAACCAGACAGTGGTGATGGTTGCACAATATTATGAATGTACATAATGTCATCGATTAAAAACTTTAAATGGTTAAAATAATACATTTTATATGATGTGTATATTTTCACAATAAAAATGAGGTAGAAGTGATTTTAAAAATTGTATTATTAATGGTGAGATACACAATTGATGAGAATTTAAAACCAGCAAATGATATAACTTACCATTGTGTGAGTGGCTGGCTGCTGCCTTAGGATCCCTAAAAACAAAAATGTGTATGTGCACATATGTAAGGTGTAGTCTACCTAACTCCTGAGCACGTTATAGTTAAACTCATATCTTTCAAAGGCTAAAAAAAATGTTAGCTCTGTCACAGTTGTTGAATATTTTGACTAAAAATATAAAAGTATGTACACAAGTCAGAGTGGCAGAGTTATTCTTGTGCAGTACAAGAAGAATTTATTGGAGCCAGTCTAAAGAGTTCAAAACTCAGGATAAGCAATTTGTTGCTCTGTGTAAATGTTTTTGTTTTTTTTTTTTTTTTTTTTTTTTGAGACGGAGTCTCGCTCTGTCGCCCAGGCTGGAGTGCAGTGGCCGGATCTCAGCTCACTGCAAGCTCCGCCTCCCGGGTTCATGCCATTCTCCTGCCTCAGCCTCCCGAGTAGCTGGGACTACAGGTGCCCGCCACCTCGCCCGGCTAGTTTTTTTGTATTTTTTTTAGTAGAGATGGGGTTTCACTGTGTTAGCCAGGATGGTCTCGATCTCCTGACCTCGTGATCCGCCCGTTTCGGCCTTCTGTGTAAATGTTTAACCTCTCTAATTTGACAATAGGCTCATGTTATTTACCTCACAATATTGAAGGAGTCTGTATTTATGAAGTGCCAAGCATAATGCCTGAGGCATTATATCATGACTGCTTAACAAATGTAATATTTTGCCTCTTCACCAAGCCTGCCACCCTTCTGTGATACATAATCTTTAATTGCACATGACAACATAAAATACAAATATCTCTCTTACACTGAGGAAATTAACACATGACTTATAGTGGAGATGTCCTGCTGGATTTCCAGAGTAGCAATTTGTCAGGTATATTGCATGTTCACTATTTGTGGCCATTCTACAATAATTATTTCTTGTAGTGAGAAAACACTAAAGAGCTATTACAAATAAATGAAGAAGGAAAAGTACTTTGATTAAAATGTCTATGGTAAAATAGAGATTCCTAAGAAATCTAATTAAAATCTAAACCAAAATAAAAACTTGGTGCACAAATAGGATCTGGATGTCCCACCTTACAACAAATATTGTTTCATTTGGGAGTTAACTGGTGTGTAATTTAGGTAATAAAGAGTACAATGTAGAGTCATTTGGAGATGGTCACTCTCCTGTGTCTTGAGTAGAGTACTCAGATGAATCCAAATCCATTTATTAGCTGTGGTTTGTATCCCCAGATGAGTAAAGGACTTTATATTTTTATTAGAGGGCTTTTAAAAGAAAGCCATTAGTGCCCAATCTCCCCACACAGTGAGCACACAAGGCATATGTTTCAGATTTCATATAAGCAAACTTCATTTTCTCTGTTGTTCTCTATAGAAATCAAGTTGTACTTTTTCCAAAGGAAAATGTAGGACACAGTGGAAACTACTGTAAATGGTGGCCATGATAAAACCAGTCCTCCATAGGACGGGCTCTACGTTAAAACAAAGCCTAAAGTTAGGAATGCAAATATGTGTGCAAAGGATACACCAATGCATGGCTTATAAGAAGGGTTCAGCTCATGGATTCCTACTCTTGAGTTTTTGCTGCAAAGTGTCAGCCTCTTGGGGATGGTGTAAGAGTCAAAACACGTTCTTTCTGCAAGAGCTTTAACCTGGATTTAACACTCTAATCCCTTGTCCAGAAGTAGATACATCTTTTCTTTTCATTAATGTGTAAAGGAAAGTAATACTCTCATACATGAGACACTGGACTTTAAATAATAAACCCTAAATTCCCTAAATTTAAAGATCATAAAATACACCGTTGTGAGCATCCTACACAAGGTATCATTAAGTGTAGCCAGTGAGAAAGCACTTAATGAGCACTGAGAAAATCACTTCACATAAAAATTATCTTATTTAATCCTCTTAGCAACTCCTCATTGTAGCTCTTATTATCTCCCTTTATGGATGAAAGAACTGAGGTTCAAAGACTTCCCCAAGGCCTTACACTACAGCGATTTTGGAGCTAGCACTCAAATTCGGAGTCGTTTAATTCTAAATTACTGTAACAGGCAGACAGATATCTTTGCTTCTTCAAATTTAGATAACTTAACACCATTAATTGGAGCCCTTATTATTTGCCACACGAATTTTGAATGAAAAATAAGCTTCACTGAAAAAAATTATCTTCATCACAGTGTTTTCTTCAGCATTGGATGTGTGTGTGTGTGTGTGCGCGCGCGTGCTTGTTCCAGCCAACTTTATTGAAGTATAATTGACAAAAATTATATATATGCAAGGTGTACAATTCAGTGATTTTACATAAGTATACATTGTGAAATGTTTACCACAATCAAGTTAATGAACACACCCCTCACCTGATACAGTTTCGTGTGTGTGTGTGTGTGTGTTTGTTAAGGACACTTACTATCTATTCTCTTAGCAAATTTCACATATTGATAACCATAAACTACAGTATTCTTAACCATAGTTGTCATGCTGTACCTTAGATCCCCAGAAATTATACATCTTATATTATAATGGAAAATTTATATTCGTTGACAAACATCTCTCCATTTCCCTCATTCCAGCTCCTGGCAACCACTATTCCACTCTCTGCTTCTGTAAGTTCCATTTTTTAAGATTTCACATATAAGTGAGATCCTACAATATTTGTCTTTCTGCAACTGGCTTAGTTCACTTAGCGTAATGTCTTCCGGTTTCATCTATGATGTCCAAAATTATAGGATTTATTTCCTTCTTTATGGCTGAATAATATTCTACATGTATGTGTACACACGCACACACACACCGTTTTCTGTATCCATTCATCCATCGACGAACACAGGTCATTCCCATCTTTTGTCTATTGTGAATAATGCTGCAATGAAAATGGGAGAGCAGACATCTCTTCAAGATACTGATTTAATTTCTTTTGGATATAAACCTGAAATGGAATTGTCAAACTGTGGACAGTTCTAGTTTTAATTTCTTGTGGAACCTCCATACTATTTTCCATAATAGTTGTACTAATTTGCATTCTCACTATCAGTATGCAAGGGTTCCCTTTTTTTCACATCACCCCTGGCCCTTGTTATCTCTGGTCTTTTTTTTTTTTTTTTTTGTAATGGAGTCTCGCTCTGTCGCCCAGGCTACAGTGATCTCGGCTCACTGCAACCTCTGCCTCCTGGGTTCAAGCAATTCTCCTGCCTCAGCCTCTCAAGTAGCTGGGATTACAGGCATGTGCCACCACACCTGGCTAATTTTCCTTTTTTTTGTATTTTTAATAGAGATGGGAGTTTCACCATATTGGCCAGGCTGGTCTCGAACTCCTGACCTTGTGATCTTCCCGCCTCAACCTCTCAAAGTGCTGGGATTACAGGCGTGAACCACCGTACCCAGCCCTTATCTCTTGTCCTTCTGTGAGTAGCCCTGTTAACAGGTGGAAGGTTATATCTCATTGAGGTATTGACCTGCATTTCTCTGATGATTAGTGATGTTAGACACTTTGTCTTATAGTTGTTGACCATTTGTATGTCTTCCTTGGAAACATGTGTAGTCAGGTTCTTTGCCCAATTTATAATTGTGTTATTTGGTTTTTTGCTGTTGAGTTACACGAGTTCTTTACATATTTTGAATATTAGCCCCTTATCAGATATCTGGTTTGAAAATATTTTCTATCACTCTGTAGGTTGCCTTTTTATTTTATTGATTATTTCCTTTTCTGTGCAAAAACATTTTAATTTGATGTCTCATTTAAAAAAATTTTTCCTTTTCTTGCCCATGCTTCTGATGTCATATCCACAAAATTATTGCCAACACTAAACTCGAAGAATCTTACCCTATGTTTTCCTCTAGGAGGGTTATAATTTCAGATCTTACATTTAAGTCTGTAAGCTGTTTCTAGTTATTTATTTATTTATGTTTGTACAGAGTGTAAGATAGAGTCTGCTATAATTTGGAGGTGTGCTCCCTTCAAACCTCTTGTTGAAATTTGATCTCCGAATGCTTGTGATTTTTGCACATTAATTTTGTATCCTGAGACTTTGCTGAAGTTGCTTATCAGCTTAAGGAGATTTTGGGCTGAGACATGGGGTTTTCTAAATATACAATCATGTCATCTGCAAAGAGGGACAATTTGACTTCTTCTTTTCCTAACTGAATACCCTTGATTTCTTTCTCTTACCTGATTGCCCTAGCCAGAACTTCCAACAGTATGTTGAATAGGAGTGGTGAGAGAGGGCATCCCTGTCTTGTGCCAGTTTTCAAAGGGAATTTTTCCAGTTTTTGCCCATTCAGTATGATATTGGCTGTGAGTTTGTCATAAATAGCTCTTATTATTTTGAGGTATGTTCCATCAATACCGAATTTATTGAGCGTTTTTAGCATGAAGGGCTGTTGAATTTTGTCAAAAGCCTTTTCTGCATCTATTGAGATAATCATGTGGTTCTTGTCTTTGGTTCTGTTTATATGCTGAATTATGTTTATTGATTTGCAAATGTTGAACCAGCCTTGCATCCCAGGGATGAAGCCCACTTGATCATGGTGGATAAGCTTTTTGATGTGCTGCTGAATCCGGTTTGCCAGTATTTTATTGAGGATTTTTGCATCGATGTTCATCAGGGATATTGGTCTAAAATTCTCTTTTTTTGTTGTGTCTCTGCCAGGCCTTGGTATCAGGATGATGTTGGCCTCATAAAATGAGTTAGGGAGGATTCCCTCTTTTTCTATTGATTGGAATAGTTTCAGAAGGAATGGTACCAGCTCCTCCTTGTACCTCTGGTAGAATTCAGCTGTGAATCCATCTGGTCCTGGACTTTTTTTGGTTGGTAGGCTATTAATTATTGCCTCAATTTCAGAGCCTGCTATTGGTCTATTCAGGGATTCAACTTCTTCCTGGTTTAGTCTTGGAAGAGTGTAAGTGTCCAGGAAATTATCCATTTCTTCTAGATTTTCTAGTTTATTTGTGTAGAGGTGTTTATAGTATTCTCTGATGGTAGTTTGTATTTCTGTGGGGTCAGTGGTGATATCCCCTTTATCATTTTTTATTGCGTCTATTTGATTCTTCTCTCTTTTCTTCTTTATTAGTCTTGCTAGCAGTCTGTCAATTTTGTTGATCTTTTCAAAAAACCAATTCCTGGATTCATTGATTTTTTGGAGGGTTTTTTGTGTCTCTATGTCCTTCAGTTCTGCTCTGATCTTAGTTATTTCTTGCCTTCTGCTAGCGTTTGAATGCATTTGCTCTTGCTTCTCTAGTTCTTTTAATTGTGATGTTTTTTAGATCTTTCCAGCTTTCTCTTATGGGCATTTAGTGCTATAAATTTCCCTCTACACACTGCTTTAAATGTGTCCCAGAGATTCTGGTATGTTGTATCTTTGTTCTCATTGGCTTCAAAGAACATCTTTATTTCTGCCTTCATTTCATTACGTACCCAGTAGTCATTCAGGAGCAGGTTGTTCAGTTTCCATGTAGTTGAGCGGTTTTGATTGAGTTTCTTAGTCCTGAGTTCTAGTTTGATTGCACTGTGGTCTGAGAGACAGTTTGTTATAATTTCTGTTCTTGTACATTTGCTGAGGAGTGCTTTACTTCCAATTATGTGGTCAATTTTGGAATAAGTGTGATGTGGTGCTGACAAGAATGTATATTCTGTTGATTTGGGGTGGAGAGTTCTATAGATGTCTATTAGGTCTGCTTGCTGCAGAGATGAGTTCAATTCCTGGATATCCTTGTTAACTTTCTGTGTTGTTGATCTGTCTAATGTTGACAGTGGAGTGTTGGAGTCTCCCATTATTATTGTATGGGAGTCTAAGTCTCTTTGTAAGTCTCTAAGGACTTGCTTTATGAATCTGGGTGCTCCTGTATTGGGTGCATATATATTTAGGATAGTTAGCTCTTCCTGTTGAATTGATCCTTTTACCATTATGTAATGGCCTTCTTTGTCTCTTTGGATCTTTGATGGTTTAAAGTCTGTTTTATCAGAGACTAGTATTGCAACCACTGCTTTTTTTTGTTCTCCATTTGCTTGGTAAATCTTCCTCCATCCCTTTATTTTGAGCCTATGTATATCTCCGCGTGTGAGATGGGTCTCCTGAATACAGCAGACTGATGGGTCTTGACTCTTTATCCAGTTTGCCAGTCTGTGTCTTTTCATTGGAGCATTTAGTTCATTTACATTTAAGGTTAATATTGTCATGTGTGAACTTGATCCTGCCATTATGATATCAACTGGTTATTTTGCTCGTTAGTTGATGCAGTTTCTTCCTAGCCTAAATGGTCTTTAAATTTTGGCATGTTTTTGCAATGGCTGGTACCGGTTGTTCCTTTCCATGTTTAGTGCTTCCTTCAGGGTCTCTTGTAAGGCAGGCCTAAAAATCACAAGCATTCGTATACAACAGTAACAGAAAAACAGAGAGCCAAATCATGAATGAACTTCCATTCACAATTGCTTCAAAGAGAATAAAATACCTAGGAATCCAACTTACAAGGGATGTAAAGGACCTCTTCAAGGAGAACTACAAACCACTGCTCAGTGAAATAAAATGGACACAAACAAATGGAAGAACATACCATGCTCATGGATAGGAAGAATCAATATCGTGAAAATGGCCATACTGCCCAAGGTAATTTATAGATTCAATGCCATCCCCATCAAGCTACCAATGAGTTTCTTCACAGAATTGGAAAAAACTGCTTTAAAGTTCATATGGAACCAAAAAAGAGCCCGCATCTCCAAGACAATCCTAAGTCAAAAGAACAAAGCTGGAGGCATCACGCTACCTGACTTCAAACTATACTACAAGGCTACAGTAACCAAAACAGCATGGTACTGGTACCAAAACAGAGATGTAGACCAATGGAACAGAACAGAGTCCTCAGAAATAATACCACACATCTACAGCCATCTGATCTTTGACAAACCTGAGAGAAACAAGAAATGGGGAAAGGATTCCCTATTTAATAAATGGTGCTGGGAAAATTGGCTAGCCATAAGTAGAAAGCTGAAACTGGATCCTTTCCTTACTCCTTATATGAAAATTAATTCAAGATGGATTAGAGACTTAAATGTTAGACCTAATACCATAAAAACCCTAGAGGAAAACCTAGGTAGTACCATTCAGGACATAGGCATGGGCAACGACTTCATGTCTCAAACACCAAAAGCAACGGCAGCAAAAGCCAAAATTGACAAATGGGATCTAATTAAACTAAAGAGCTTCTGCACAGCAAAAGAAACTACCATCAGAGTGAACAGGCAACCTACAGAATGGGAGAAAATTTTTGCAATCTACTCATCTGACAAAGGGCTAATATCCAGAACCTACAAAGAACTCAAACAAATTTACAAGAAAAAAACAAACAACCCCATCAAAAAGTGGGCAAAGGATATGAACAGACATTTCTCAAAAGAAGACATTCATACAGCTAACAGACACATGAAAAAATGCTCATCATCACTGGCCATCAGAGAAGTGCAAATCAAAACCACAATGAGATACCATCTCACACCAGTTAGAATGGCAATCATTAAAAAGTCAGGAAACAACAGGTGCTGGAGAGGATGTGGAGAAATAGGAACACTTTTACACTGTTGGTGGGATTGTAAACTAGTTCAACCATTGTGGAAAACAGTATGGCGATTCCTCAAGGATCTAGAACTAGATGTACCATATGACCCAGCCATCCCATTACTGGGGATATACCCAAAGGATTGTAAATCATGCTGCTATAAAGACACATGCACACGTATGTTTATTGCGGCACTATTCACAATAGCAAAGACTTGGAATCAACCCAAATGTCCATCAGTGACAGACTGGATTAAGAAAATGTGGCACATATACACCATGGAATACTATGCAGCCATAAAAAAGGATGAGTTTGTGTCCTTTGTAGGGACATGGATGTAGCTGGAAACCATCATTCTTAGCAAACTATCACAAGAACAGAAAACCAAACATCGTATGTTCTCACTCATAGGTGGGAACTGAACAATGAGATCCCTTGGACTCGGGAAGGGGAACATCACACACCGGGGCCTATCATGGGGAGGGGGGAGCGGGGAGGGATTGCGTTGGGAGTTATACCTGATGTAAATGACGAGTTGATGGGTGCTGACGAGTTGATGGGTGCAGCACAGCAACATGGCACAAGTATACATATATAACAAACTTGCACGTTATGCACATGTACCCTAGAACTTAAAGTATAATAATAATAAAAAATAAAAAATTAAAAAAAAATAAAAAAAAAAATAAATTAAAAAGAAATTTGATCTCCACTGTTGGAGGTGAGGCCTAACAGAAGGTGTTTGGGCAAAGGGGGTGGATTCCCCATGAGTAGATTAATGCCCTCCCTGGAAGAAGGGGGACTCGGTTTTTGCTTTATTAGTTCCCATGAAAATTCCCTAGAGAGCTGAGTTGCACCTTCCCTCACTCTCTGGCTTCTTTTCTCTCCATGTGATCTCTGCACAAGCCAGCTCCTCTTCACCTTCTTCCATGAATGGAACCACCCAAAGGCTCTCACCGGATGCTGAGCAGATGCTGGCACCATGCCTCTCGTGCAGCCTACAGAACTGTGAGCCAAATAAACCTATTTTCTTTATAAATTTTCCAGCCTCAGATATTCTTTTATGGCAACACATAATGGACTAAGATATAATCTGGTTTTATTATTTTGCATGTGAATACTCAGTTTTCCCAAAAGTATGTATTAAAGAGAGTATTCTTTCCCAATTGCGTATTCTTGAGAATTTCATCCATGATTAGTTAACTGTAAATATATGGGTTTATTTCTATGCTCTCTAGTCCATTCTGTTGGACTATGTGTCTGTCTGTTTTATGCCACTATTATGCTATTCTATAGCTTTGTAAATAAAGTTCGAAAATAGAAAATTTGATGCTTCCAGCTTTGTTATTTCTCAGGATGGCCTTTCTATTCAGAGTCTCTTGTGGTTCTATATGAATTTTAAAAATGATTTTTGTTTTTCTGTGTAAAATGTCACTGGGATTTTGATAGGGATTGCATTGAATTTGTAGATAGCTTTGGATAGTATGGACATTTTAACAGTATTAATTTTTCTAATTCATGAATATAGAATGTCTTTCCATTTATTTGTATCTTCTTCAGTTTCTTTCATGAATGTATTATGGGTTTTAATATATAGATCTTTCATGTCCTTGGTTAAATTTATTCCTAATAATTTTTGATGCTATTGTAGATTATATCATTTTTAATTAAATTTTCAAATAGCTTGCTTTTTAGTGTGCAAAATATGATTGACTTTTGTATATTGAATTATATCTGCACTTTACTGATTTTGTCTACTATTTCAACAGTTTTTAAGCCAATAATAACTTTGATTGAATATAACAATCTACACTTTTACTTCTCACACCATTTCGTGTTTTTGATGTCACAATTTAATTTTTATAGTGTGTATCCATTAACAAATTATTGTAGCTACAGTTATGTTTAGTACTTTTGTCTTTTGATTTTTAAATTAGAGTTTAAAATAATTTATGTACTACTACTACAGTATTAAAGTATTCTGAATTTGACTACATGTTTACCTTTTATACTTTCATGTTGTTACTTAGTGTCTGTTCATTTTAACTTAAATATACTCTCTTTAGTATTTCTTGTAAGGTTGGTCAAGTGACAATGAACTCCCTCAGCTTTTCTTTTTAAATTTAGGAATATCTTCACCTCTCCTTCATTTCTGAAAACAGTTTTGCTGAGTAGAGTATCTTTGTTTACAATGGTTTCCTTTTCTTCCAGCACTTTGAATATCTCATCCTACTTCTTTTTGGTCTGCACAATTTCTATTGAAAAGTTCACTGATTGCCTCATGCACATTTCCTTGTATGTAAAAAATCTCTTTTATCCTGCTGCTTTTAATATTGTTTCTTATACCTTTGAAAATTTGATTAAAATGTACCTCAGAGTACCTCCTTTGGGTTAATCTTACTTGAGATACCTTGAACTTTATGAATCTTGATGTCCGTATTCCTCCCTAGATTTTTCATGTTTTTTGTCTTCATTTCTTTAAGTAAACTTTATTACTCATACTCCCTGTTGTCTCTTTCTGAAATTCTAATAATTCATATTTTTTTAGGTTAATGGTGTCCCATAGCTCCCTTATGCTTTCTTCTCTCTTTTCAAGTTTTTTTGTTTGTTTGTTTGTTTTTTTTGCTCCTCTGATTGACTAATTTCAAATGACCTGTCTTTGGGGTAACTGATTCGTCTGCATGACTGACTCTTCTGTTGAATCTCTCTGTTACATTATTTCGTTCTATTATTGTATTCTTCAGCTCTAGGATTTCTATGTAGTTATTTTGTATGGTTCCTATATCTTCACTGAACTTGTCATTTCATTCATACATTGTTTCCTGATTTTGTTTAGTTATCTAATACATTATTTCCTGATTTTGTTTAGTCTTCTGTGTTCTCTTACATTTCATTGAGCTACTTGAAAATAATATTTTTTATTATTTTGCTTGCAATTTGTGGATCTCCACTTCATTGGGTTTAGTTACTGGAGCTTTACCAGTTTCCTCTAGTAATATCATTTGTTTTGTTTTTCATGATCCATGTATTGATGTCTGTGCATTTTAAAAAACAAATTCCCCTTACAACCTTTACAGACTGAATCTTTATTTGCCAAATTCAGTCTCTAAGAGATGTTTACCTGCCAACGCCAGTCTGGGGACCTCTTGGGGTCCCCAGGGTGATGGGATTGCCTCTGGATCACAGTTTACTAGGAATGGAGCCAGGTCATGTGACTGCTGTTGGGTTTACTGTGGTGTCCATAGTTGGCAGGCCTGTAACTATGAACTCAAGAAGTTGTTGATCCTATCTGATACCTGGGCAGATGTGACTGCCTCCAGGACCTTGGTTAGCAGGGCTAATGGTGGGACAAGGATCTGCTTAAGGGCCCACAATTGGATCTGCAGTTGGTGAGCCTATCACCATGTGCATGGATGGGTGTGGATTCTTCCATTTTCCCTGGGTAAGCATCTTCTGGGTCACTGGGTGGGTCCCTGAGCAGAAAGTACTGACTTTAGGCAACAGATGAGAGGGGCTAAAGCTGGGTCACAAGATGCTTTAGGGTCCACAGTGGAGATAGAAGTTAGCAAGACTGTCACTCAAGACAAAGGCGAGCAGATATCCTCTTAAATCTTTTAGCAGATGATTCTTGTCGAAAAATCAAGGCCAAATGGTGCTGTGGCGAAGTCCAGAGGTAGATGGGACCATTTCTGGACCTATAGCCAGAACTATGACTGGTGAGCTCACCACCTAGGTGCAGACGTGTTCCCTCAAAACAGCCCTTCTTGATTTTGGGCTTTGCTGGGTTTTTGCAATCCCCTACTTGAATCTTAAAAACTCCCACAAAGGCACTTTTACTGATGGATGGCTGTCAAATTATTATTGTTATTGGAGGATATGAGCGGAAGATATCTTATTCTGCCATGTTGCTGACATTACACTTCTTAATAATGCTATTTAAAATTGTTAGCTGTACCCTATCCACTCCACACCTAGCTCTACATTTTTTTCTATAATTATCACACTGTTCCATATAACATGTAATTAATGTATTTATTATGATTATTGTTTGCCTTTATCAGGACACTGGCTAGAATATCACCTTCAAAGGTGAGGAAGAGTTGTCTCTCTTTTTAAAGTTATGTGTCTTCAGTTCCTAGCACATAGCAGGTACTCACTGATATTTGTTGAAAAAATAGTCAGTGAATAGCATAAGGCAAAATAATGGAAATTCTTAACTTTGAAAAATGTTTTTGGATCATTATAGATTTAGTTCTTTGGAATTAGGCTAGGATTTGTCACCATTTTCTATGTGATCACTAGCTAAGTTCACTATAATTAAAATTACTAATGTTTATATATAATGCTTACTATGAACCAGGTACTATTGTAATAACCCTGTGAGACAGGTATCACTATTATCTTTATTTTCCAGGGGAAGAAATGAAAACACAATGAGATTAGTTAATGTGCTTAAAGTCATAGCAGTAGTAAGTATTGATTGTATGATTCAAGCCCAAGCAGTTTGGCTTCAGTGACCAGGCTCTTGACTCCTGACTTCACAGCTTTGATGTGAGAATTGAATAGGATGTATAAAGAATCTAGCAGACTTTGTTTCAGATGTGAAAAGTATTCCATATTGATTCTTTCCTAAACCTTCTATGCTTCTGCACTGTATCTACTCTAATCCTATGATTTCTTATTAATTCTATCTATCTTTCATCTATCTATCCATCTGTTTTTGACATTAAGGCTTATGTACTATGCAATACACACATATTGCCAACACAAAAGAGGTTTTTATTTTGATAACCTAATAAATCTAGTAGTAGCACAATTGATGGTTTCTTAAAGTTCTTGGGTCAACTTCCAAGCCCAGCTGGGGTGGCCATGAGGGGATGAAATGAGAGTCAGGAGCTTAGTTGAGTGATTATAGGAAATCACTTAACCAGGCTCATAATCTAATGATTCAATCATCTCAACTCTGGGAACTTGAGTTATGTTCCTTAGGCCAGTAACCAGAATAAAAACTATGAAAATTTCAAACGGTGGAAAGGTTTCTGTTAATAAGGAAATGTCTTTGAACTAGATTGACGAAAACATTAAGAGGTACATGAAGCTACTCCTTTGAGACAGAGTATAGAGAATAAAATGGCACCAACCATGTGCAGAGATCAAAAGATTAGTGATTTGGGCAGTATTGGGGTTTAAAGAAGAGATGGTAACATATGGTGTGGGAATAGTGATTCTTCTAGATCCTTTTACCATGCCTGTTAACTGTGGTTATGGTAAGCCTCACAAAGATTTTTCCCACTGATACCAGATGAGGCCACATAACTTTCTGTGTGTAATGATAGCCACTGGCATTCTGTGGAAGTTCATGTGTAAGTTGTATCCATTCTTAAATTAGAATAAAGTTATTGATGGTGCCTACCGTATGTTGTATGCTGATGAGAATTATGCAGTTTTTTGCGTGATGATATAATCTTGAGCAGTGGTTCCCAACCTTTTTGGCACCAGGGACCAGCTTTGTTCAAGACAATTTTTCCATGGATGGGGGCATGTGGGATGGTTTTGGGATGAAAGTGTTCTATCTCAGATCATCAGGCACTAGATTCTCGTAAAGAGTGCACCACCTAGATTCCTCACATGTACTTTTCACAAGAGGGCTCTCACTCCTATGATAATCTGAGGCTGCTGCTAATCTGGCTAATCTAACAGGAAGTGGAACTCAGGTGGTAATACTCCCTCGACTGCCGCTCACCTCCTGCTGTGCAACCCCGTTCCTAACAGGTCACAGACTGGTATGTATCTGTGGTCCGGGGGTTGGCTAAGTTCAGTTATATAAATTAAAATTACCGATGTTTATACATAATGCTTACTGTGAATCAAGCACTATTGTGAGAACTCAATAACCCTATGAGATAGGTATCACTATTATCTTTCTTTTCCAGGGGAAGAAATGAAAACACAATGACTCTAGAACAGGGGTGCCAGAGTCCTGTTATGTTTTTAAATTTTGTGCTCTGTTCCTCATAAGATCCGATCCATGGAATACAAAGGCTCTTTTCTGTGGTGCTTGGTGCCTGGGATTCCTGGATATTCCTCTGTGTTGGAAGCTAAGTTCTTCTCAAAGGGATGCTCTTCTTGATCTGCACTGGGATCTGAATCATGCATAACTAAGGGCCCCACTTCTATAAGTTTTTCACTCTATTGGGTCTCAAATCTAATAAATTTGGCATAAAACCTACAGTGTATTTACAATTATGGCCTATTCAATGATGATTAATATTCATAACTGACCACGGGCTCTGGGAATAGATAGCCTGAATACTATTACTATTAGTGTATTAAAATAAGTACATTATTTCTATTACTTTTATACCATTAGATTCATCTTTCCACATTTTAGGGGAGAATTAAATCAGTTAATATATATAAAGTGCTTAGAATAGAGCATGGCACATAGGAACAGCCTGAGTCATAGCTACGTGTTGGCGATTATAGTGTGTAAACTTGGACATGTTATCTAAATTCCCAAAGCTTCAGTTTGCTTAGCTGTTAAATGGTAACAAACGCATATGCATCCGAATTATTGGCAAGGATTAAATTACATATTCGATTAAAAATGCTTTGTACCACTCCAGTAACAAGGTAAGTTATTAATATATGTTTAATCACTACCATAATGATAGATTTTGTGATAATAATGTGATTGTGATTATATAAGGGAACTGAATAAACAAAACCTGAAACTCTACCCACTTTTCCATTAAAAGTGCCAAAATTGGTTGGTAGTTTGGGAAGTCAATGAAATATTATTATGGCTTGCGTCTCTATGAGATGATCTTGGATGTGTAAGCTATCAGATTCTCATTTTATAAAGAATGGTATGTGGCTCCAAAATCACCTAAGATTCTTCTATATTTTTTGAAGTTGTTCAAGGACGTTGTTAGAAAAAAGGCAACTCAGTAAAGGAGGATGGGGTCTTTAAGCTAAATCCTCTGTATCTAGAAATGTGAGAAAAGAGAAGAAATCTCTCAGCTACCAAAGAAATCAGCAAGGTGTGTTAATATCATAGATGATGCCTGAGATGGTCCTAGAGTATCCTTGTGTCGCTGGATAAAGCTCTGATCTAACAACTTTTCACTTTTCTCCTGGATTGTTCAGAATTTTACCTTTCCAAATTTTAATATCACAATTATATTTTGAAAATTATACTTGATTATGTGCTCTTGATTTATTCTAGTTTTGTAATCTTTCTAGATACTAAATCTCATACACATAACTTCATTTTAAAATTATTTATTTGCTATTGGTTTACAATATAGTACTTTAAAAAAACAAACAATATTTTCAAGCCTGACAAACAATTTATCCAATGCACACTATCACTGATGCCAATAAACCAGTTCTCTTATCTTTGCAGATAAAGTATCTAGTTGGGTTAATGTTCGTATTTCTTCATTATTGAAAGTAACTTGTGAGAACCTCATGAAGATCTGTACAGATAGTACAGATGCATAACAAAGAGATGACAGTTTTTGGTTTCACTTTTATAAGGAGTTTCTCCCTCCTCCTCCTCCTCCTACTACACACACACACCCACACCCACACACACAATGATTTTTGGAAAATATGAAGCAACAGCCATGCCATGATTATTGGAATAATAAAGACAAATAAATCATTCTCCCAAAAAGTAATCATTTTGGAAGAAAAAGAAAAGAAGACATTTTGTTAAATAATAGTACCACCATCTCTTGTAGCCTTAATTTAATGATTCAAGAAAGCTGGAATCTGTTTTATTTTATTACATGACCTTGGATGATGCATTTGACCTCTTTGAAACTTTGGCTGTAGAAGGGTGACAATAATCTTGGCTTCCTTATTTGCAGGTATATTACAGATTTAATGAGTTAATATGTATAATATATTTAAACCAGTTAAAAGACTCTAGATTAATATAAAACTGTTAATACTATATTCATTTTCTTTTTTTTCACCATCTATGAAGCAGAGATATATACTTACTTTACCTATATAATGATTTGCTTTGGAAGGCTTACTAATACTAGCCTAAAATTTTAGCAGGATATATAGGTTATTATGCATATAAATAGGTTTTTCTGTGTAATTAAAAATGCCTAAAAATAAAAAGTATTTAATCCAATAACAAAAACATTGTTAAATTGTTTTAAGGAGAAACATCTCTTTTCCTGAAATAGTGGATTAAAAATGTCACACTCGTACCAAAGACGTGATTACTTTCCCCTTACCTTCTGGAGATTTTTCCTTTCAGCAGAACCATGTTTTTCTTAACTATACACTTAGTCTCAGTTGAGTTAGTCACTACTAGCTTTAGCAGTGTATTCTGTATATTGACTCTCATACTTGTGTTAGACTATTCTTGGGAGGGGATGCCTCTGTGCCATTTGAACTTCTGAGTTTTTCTTGCCTGAAACCCATAAAGAGTGTCTTATTTCAGATGGTTGTGTTTTGTTTGACCTTAGACCTTTCTCTAAGATTTTCTTCCAGTGGTCTTATTTGAATCGCATATTTTATCCTAAAGATTACGTGGCTACAAATAAACAAAATGAACTGAGCCTCTTCCATGTTCTTTGAAGTTACCCAGGATGCTGATAGAACAACGGTAGCTTAGAAAAAGAAGATGGGTCTTTTAAGCTAAATATTGTATATCCAGAACTATGGGGAAACAGAAACAATGTCTTGATGGTTAAAGAATTTAAAGCCCTGCCTTGTTCTTCATCCACCATTTAAGAGCTTCAGCGATACCTCTAAACCAAAATCCTATAGCTGAGACCTTACAACACGTTAGAAAAACCTGTCTTTATGGTCTTTCAAATAACTCATATCCTATTACTTAGTACTGTTTTTTGCCCACCTTTTGAGCTCCCATGTTTTCTCAGATTCCTGGTTTTTGACTATTATTTAAGTTAAGATTGTTATTACCCTTGAACACTACCATTTGCTAATGAGCCTTTCTAGTTAGTAGCAATATCTTACTGAGTATTGCCAGTAACTGCCTCATCCTAGTGTGCACCAAGCCAAGCCCAATGCAGTAAGTTCCTTAACCACAACTGAAGAGAGGTCGGTATGATTAAGTGCCAGTGTAAAACTTAAGCATCAGTGATTTTTGTTTTTCCTATCAAACATTACCTTTCCAAGTACTAATCATGGATCCCCCAGTGTATTTCTGGAGTCTTCTTCCAATAAGCCACTTCTTAGGCCAACCATTGCTCTACATGCTTTGCATGTATTTGATCCTCATAAAATTCCATTAATATAGATATTATGTTATCCTCTTTTTATTCATAAGGAAGCTAGAGTGCATGTCGGTTAAGAAATAATGCTAAAGATTTCAGAGTTACAACATGGTCTAGTCAGAGATATGGATCAAGCACCTTGATTCCATGATTAAATGGAAACTAACTCTTCAAAGGAGCAAAGAGAATGGGTTCCACTGCAAATGCAGTAACTCTATGCTTGTGCTCATAGAGGAGATTCTTGACATCCACCATTTAGGTAATTAAGATATCATCTCACTGGAAAGCAAAGAAGCAAGTATCTTTTTAAACCTGTTTTGTTAGAGTTCTCTCTGTTTAGTTTATTTTGAACAGAGAATCTTCAAACATAATTAGGGTCAACTTCCCTGGATTTTGAGCTTGAATAGTATGGGATTTGTAACCATTGCCTTTCTACTCTTTCTTGGTAATATAATTACGAGTCTGACATTTTCCCCCTAAAACTCAGTATTTTTTTTTAATCATAATGAGCATCTTCTGCACTCTAAGTTAAAAAAATACATAATGGAGAGTCCTTATCTCAAAGAGAGAGTCTGAATACATTCTTGTTGAAGAATAGTTATAACCCATTTTGATTAGTAGTGTAGATAAGACAAAGGCAAACAATGCATGTGTTCCACCACTGGCATTTTTAATACTTAATGGTTGGACTCTGGAAATATACACATCAGGACATAATTATTTCTGTGAGAGTTACTGGGAATTCTGGAATGGCTAGGGCCACAACACTAGAAATAAACAAATTCTTCGAGGAAAAATTTCTAAAGCCTTTTCTCTTCAGTTCACTGCAGGATATGGTAAGTCAATTCTCTGCTCTCATCTTTTTTGACATATCATTTTTAACAGAGTTGATTATTCTTTCCTTTTTGATTAAAACTCTTCATTTGAATTTAATGAAAAACATTTCCTTAATTATTCTCTGAAAACAGTGGTAACCCATCCACACTCTTTGTTTATCATTTACGAAACACAGAATGATGTATCACTCAGACTTAAGGCCTCTCCTTTGTTTGCACCCACGCCCTTAGAAATCTCAGTTATGAAAGCTGAGGATCACCAAATTCTTATCTCTGACATGAGTTTCTTCTCTGAACTCCAGGCTTATATATTGAATCATCTATTCAAAATCACCACTTTGACCACACAGACTTAATATGTCCAAAACCAAACTTCAACTTTCCCATATAGAATGTGTTTTTCCAACATCTTCTCCATTTCTGTATAGAAGCTCAATTTTTTTCTTTTAGTTGCTCAGGTAAAAAATTTTAGATTTATTATTTTTTTAAATCTCAACTTCTATTTCTAATCTCAGCACATCCTATTGGCTCTATGGTCAAAATATATCCAAATGTGAATATTCTTTTCATTCCACTGCTCCCTCTCTAATTCAGGCAATCATTTTCTGTTACCTGCGTTATAGCAGTCACCTTCTAAATAATTGCACTTATTCTATTCTTTGCTTCATTTACTTAATTTTTTGAGACAGGGTCTCACTCTGTCGCCCAGGCTGGAGTGCAGTGTGCGGTCATGGCTCACTGCCGTCTTGACCTCCTGAGATCAAATGATCCACCCACCTCAGCCTCCCAAGTAGCTGCGACTATAGGCATGTACTAGCATGCTCAGCTACATTTTTACATTTTGTGGAGACAAGGTATCACTATGCTGTCCTTGCTGGTTTTGAACTCCTGAGCTCAAACGATTCTCCCACGTAAGCCTCCCAAAGTTTTGTGATTACAGGCATGAGCCACTGCACCCAGCCCATTCTTTGCTTTATCTGGCAACCAGGGTAATTGTTATGACATTAAATACCAATCTTGATGCTAGACATTTACTCAAAAATCTTCCATGACTTTGCATATAAGTTATGAAATCTGAAGCTGAAAGTGTGGTTTCTAAGATCTGTGCAATCTGTTCCCCACCCTATATTACCTCTCTGATCTCATCTTCTATATTCTAAGTTTTACTCACTCTGTTCCAGTCACACTACCCTCCTCTGACATTTTCCCAACCTGGTGCCTTTCTAATTGTTTTTTTCTTTTCCCTAAAATATACTCTCTCAAGATATCTCCTTTCCTCTTTGCTTAAATATCATCTTCTTAGTGAAGCTTCTCTGGCATACTTTCTCTCTGGCACTCCTCTATTTTTATTCACAGTACCAACCATAATCTAACAGATTTATAATCTGAGATTCACCTTATTTTCTTTGTTTATTGCCTCCTTACTCTCATGAAAATGTAATCTGACTGAAGGAAGACATTCAGTCTCTTATTTACTAATAAATTCTCATCACCTAGAACATTGTGCATATAATAGATACTCAATATGCATTTGCTGGATGAATGAATGAATGAATGATGGTGATGGCACTAGAGAGATAGAACTGCAAGACTATTTGGAAAGATATTATGGCATTGAGATCTTCCTTGAAGCCAATTTGAGAAAAATTCTACAATATAACAGGTTGATAAAAGAATTAACAAACTACTAAGACCTTTATTTTCTTTACATTACTAGGGTCATAAGAGGCTCTAATAATGGGAGAAGAATATCGACACTGGAAATGTCTTCATTTTTAAGTTTCAATGCTATCACTTACAAGGTCAAATACAGTAGTTGGAGTGATTCCACTGAATTATACAATTAAAAATACCAACTTGTTCTTTCCTTCCCAGCCAATTTGAACTTTGCAAAATACAAAGTTGATCCTTTTATGTGAGCAATTAAAGTCTTTGATGGTACAGTAGTCTGCTTGGGCTGCTATAATAAAATACCATAGGCATGATGTCTTAAACTACAAACATTTATTTCTCCCAATTCTTGAGGTTGGAAAGTCCAAGATCAAGATGCCAATCAGTTCAGTTCTTGGTGATAATCTTCTTCCTGGTTTGCAGATAGCTGCCTTCTTGCTGCATCCAATACAGAAGGAGAGCAATCTCTCTCTCTCTCTCTCTTCTTTTTCTTATAAAGCATATAAACTCATCATTAGAGTGTATATTTGTCCATTCTTGCATTGCTACAAAGAAATACCTTAGACTGGGTACTTTAAAAAGAAAAGAGATTTGATTGGCTCATGGTTCCACAGGCTGTACAGGAAGCATGGTGCTGGCATCTGTTTTGTTTCTGCAGAGGCCTTGGGGCACTCACATTCATGGCAGAAGGTAAAAGGGGAGCAGACACTTCATATGGCTGGAGCAGGAGCAAGAAATGAAGTGAAGAGGGAGGTGCTACAGGCTCTTAAACAACCAGATTTCATTATGAGAACAGCACACAGGGAATGGTGATAAACCATTTATAGGAAACACTTCCACCATCCGATCGCCTCCCACCAGGCCCCACCTCCAACACTGGTGGTTATTATTCAACATGAAATTTTGTGGAGACACAGATCCAAACCATATCATTCCATCCTTGTCCCCCAAAACTTAAATCATTTTAAGTTTTTAATGATTTAAGTTTTAATGATTTAAGTTTTGAGACGTCAAAAATCTCACGTCCTTTTGACATTGCAAAACATTATCATGTCTTCCCAATAGTCCCCCCAAAACTTAAATCATTTCAGCATTAACAGAAAAGTCTGAAGTCAAAAATCTCATCTGAGATAAGGCTAGTCTTTTCCACCTATGAGCATGAAAATTAAAAACAAAAACAAATGACAACAACAACAAAAACCCCACCAATTTAGTTACTTCCAGGATGCAACAGGGGTAGAAGCATTGGGTAAACATTCCCATTCCAAATGGGAAGAATCAGCCAAAAGAAAAGGGCTACAGCCCCCATGCAAGATGCAAGTCCAAATCCCAGCAAGGCAGTCATTAAATCTTAAAAAGCTCCAAAATAATCTCCATTGATTCCATGTCCCACACCCAGGGCACACTGATGCAAGAGGTTGGCTCCCAAGGCCTTGGGAAGCTCTGTCCCTATTGCTTTGCAGGGTTTAACCCTCATGGCTGCTCTCATGGGCTGATGTTGAGTGCCTGCAGTTTTTCCAGGTGCATAGTGCAAATTGTCAATGGATTTACCATTCTGGAGTCTGGAGGACAGTTGCCTCTTCTCACAGCTCCACTAGGCAGTGCCACAGTGGGGACTCTGTGTGGGGGCTCCAACCCCACTGTATTAGTCTGTTTTCACACTGTTATAAATAACTAACTGAGACTAGATAATTTATGAAGAAAAGAGAATTAATTGACTCACAGTTCCGAGGGCTGTACAGGAAACATGGCTGGGAGGCCTCAGGAAACTTACAATCATGGTGAAAGTGTGAAGGGGAAGATAGCATGTATTTACATGGTGGCAGGAGAGACAGAGGGACAGCAAAGGGGGAAGGAGGAAGTGCCACACACTTTTGAACTATCAGATCTTATGAGAACTCACTCACTATTTTGAGAACAGTAAAGGAGAAATCTGCCACCATGATCCAATCACCTCACACCAGGTTCCTCCCCCAACCTTGGTAATTACAATGTAACAGGAGATTTGTGTGGGGACACAGAGGCAAACCATATCACATACATTTCTCCTCACAATGTCCTGGTAGAGGTTCTTTGTGAGGGCTCTGCCCCTGCAGCAGGCTTCTGTCTGTCTGGGCATCCAGGCTTTTCTATAAACCCTCTGAAATCTAGGCAGAAACTCCCAAGTTTCACTTCATATCTCTGCACACTCACAAGCTTAACAGTATGAGGAAGCTGCCAAAGCTTACCACTTGGACCCTCTGGAGCAGCAACCCAAACTGTACCTGGGAACTTTTGAGCCATGGCTGGAGCTGGAGCATCTGGGATGCAAGGAGCCATGTCCTGAAGCTGCACAGGGCATTGAAGCCCTGGGCTTGGCCTTGGCCCAAGAATTCATTCTTTTCCACTAGGCCTCTTGGCCTGTGATACGAGGGGCTACCATGAATGTCTCTGAAATGCCTTCGAGTCTTTTTCCTCATTTTTTTTACTATCGGTACTTCCCTACCTTTTAGTTATGCAAATTTCTCTAGCAAGTGTCTGCTCAGCAGCTGGCTTGAGTTCTGAAAATGGGCTTTTCATTTCTACCACATGACCATGCTGCAAACTTTTCAAACTTTTATACTCTGCTTCCCCTTTAAATATAAGTTCCAACTTTAGATCATTTCTTTCCTCATGTATATGAAGATAGGTTGTTAGAAGCAGTCAGGCTAAATCTTGAATGCTTTGCTGCTTAGAAATTTTGGCGGGGTGTGGTGGTTCATGCCTGTAATCCTAGCACTTTGGGAGGCCAAGGCAGGTGGATCACGAGGTCAGGAGATTGAGATCATTCTGGCCAACATGGTGAAACCCTGTCTCTACTAAAAATATAAAAATTAGCCGGGCATGGTGGTGCACACCTGTAGTCCCAGCTACTCGGGAGGCTGAGGCAGAAGAATTGCTTGAACCTGGGAGGCAGATGTAGCAGTGAGCCAAGATCATGCCACTGCACTCTAGCCTGGCAACAGAGTGAGACTCCGTCTCAAACAACAACAACAACAACAAAGATAAAAAGAAATTTCTTCCACCAGATAGCCTAATTCAACATTCTCCAGTTGAAAGTTCCAGAGATTCCTACAGCAGGGGCTCAATGCAGCCAAGTTCTTTGCTAAGGCATAACAAAAGTGAACTTTGCTCCAGTTTCTAATAATTTTCTCATTTCCATTTGAGACTTAGTCAGCTTGGCTTTTACTGTCAATATTACTATTAGCATTTTGGTCACAACCATTCAACCAGTCTCTATGAAGTTCCAGACTTTCCCTCATCTTTCTTTCTTCTTTTGAGTTGTCCAAACACTTTCTACCTCTGTCCATTATCTAGTTCCAAAATTTCTTCCACATTTTCATGTATCTTTACAGCAATGCCCCACTGCTCGATACTGATTTTCTGCATTATAATAGTTTATTCTCACATTGCTATAAAGAAATACCTGAGCCTGGATAATTTATGAAGAAAATTAGTTTAATTGATTCTTGGATCTGCAGGTTGTAGAGGAAGTATGATGCTAGCATCTGCTCAGCTTCTGGGGAGGCCTCAGAAAATTTACAATCACTGCAGAAGCTGAAAAGGGAGGAGACACTTAAGAGAGATCAATGGGGGAGGTGCTATAAGCTTTTAAAAAACCAAATCTCATGAGAACCCACTTACAATTATGTGAATAGTACCAAGGAAATGGTGCTAAGCCATTCATGAGAAATCCACCTCCATGATCCAGTCACCAGGCCCTGCCTCCAGAAATGGAGATTTCAAGTCAGCATGAGATTTAATGGGAACACAGATCTAAACCATATCAGGGTCTCACATTCATGACCACATCTAACTCTACCTCCTAAAGGCCCCAAGTACCATCACATTAAGGGGTAGGGCTTCAGTATATGAACTGAGGATACACAATTCAGTTCATAGGAGGTGGTTTCTCATTGCTTTTATGTTAAAGCCTGGTATTTAACAAGAGGCTTGTATTTTGTACTCTGAATTCCTTCAGGCCCTTTACATTCTCTGTTTCTTTTTGTATCAATTTGCCCTCTGCCTTCTTGTTCTAGCCATATTTTCCTTTTGCTAGGACACATAATGCTCCCTCCTACTACGTCCTCCTCTCAGCTTGACAACTCTGCAACTCCCTCCATCAAAGCAGCTCCTATTCATTTTACTGAATTTGGCATCCAATCATCACTTCCTCATGGGAAAATTTCTTCATCTGCTGGCCAAATCCCCTTTGCTTTTGTTAACACACCATTTCTTAGATCCCAGTTGTAATTTGGAAGTAATCATTTGGCAAATAAATTTCTCCTTCACTAGACTTTCAGCTTAATGGAGGTAGAAAATAGATTTGTTATTGCTAACTATATCTCCACCAGCAGCAGAATACATGGTCCATGCTAGTGTTCACGAATTTGTTGAAGGAGTGCAGATAATAACACTCACATGCCTGTAACTACATATGAAACTCTTGTTGTCCAGAGTCTAGAGGTTAATTAGCAAGCTGATTTTGCATCTCAATAACTGGAGTGTCATATTCTTTCTAAACCTGACTTTTCCTTTTGTCTTCTTATATTTTAGGTGTTTTTAGAGGAGAATTTGTATGATTTTGAAAATGTAGCTTACCTTCTATGGGTTTAACACTTAATATATATTAAAATTCTACCTCATGAACTTCAGTAAATAGAATGCATGAAAATTAAATAATGTATGTGGTTTGAAATAATAAAAACAATAATTCACTAATTTTAGTTCCTGTATTTGAGAGCTTTCTATGCACCAAACACTGTACGAAGTAGTTTATATAAATTATCTTATTTCATTCTTCTGAAAAGAATGACTTTCTTTATTTTGTCTTAATTGTTTATTTTGCTTTTCATATGTTCCAGGGCCTGCCTAAATTATTTCCACTGGTCTTTTCATCTCTGGCAAGTAGATATTACCATTCTGACTTTGCTAATGAGGGACACGAGGATCTTGAGGGTTAGAAAATTTTTAAGTTCACACAAGCTTATCAGTTATGAGATTGTGGGTGAAAGAAACTTGTGCATTTCTATAATACTTTGTAAGCAAAGAAAAATACTAAAATTAAATTGAATAAGTGATATTCCACATTATGCAACTTGAATACTTGTAAAGCTCAAAGTGACTCTAGGGGGTCATGCAATCTAAAGTCATAGTCCCATTTTACAAATCTTAGAAATGAGATTAACTGAGCTGCCCTACTGCATCATGAAAATATTTAAGGCAGGAGATATTTCTTTTTTATTGGTAGTACACACATATTGTTCTACCTAATGTGTTGCTCCATAACATTTATGGAATTGAGTTGTTCAAGTTATCAATCAAGACAGAGGCAAGATTAAACCAAATCTGCCCTGTAATATCGGAATCATTCTATTAAATACGTTGCTAATAAATGACTAAGCTCAATTAAAACCTTGCTTTATTAAATGGCATCATTATTAATAATAACAATAGGATTAGAACATTTCCTGGGTGATATTACCATCACTACCATTATTGTAAGGGAATCTGCAGATTCTCTTTTGAGGTTTATTACCAGTAATCTTATTTCTGTTATTGCTTTACTGACAGATGCATCCTAGCATCAAGGATCCAGGTTCCTTTTCAGGTTTTAAAGGCAGAAAACAGGAGATGCAGTTATAAATCACTTCAGGGGATGACTTAGATTTTTTTGTGGCAGCAGGTTGCTACCAGCCATGAAATCCCAAATGTAAAATGTCACTGCAGCCATCAAAATAAATCGATATGAGTTGATGAGTGGAGGTGGTTGATAAAACCCCACCATGTAATTAGTTGGAAAGAGATTAAAATGTTTACACAGAGGGAAAGTTGCAAATAAAGTTTCTGTGGAAAAGTTGAAGTGATTGAATTTTTTTAAACATGAAAAGGGAAGGGTAGGGGGCAGCTTAATTAATCTTCAATAAATGGCTTTGCTTGAGGACCATGGATGGTGGTGTCCAGTGCTTGTCAATTCTGCCAATGACAGAAAGCTATGAAATGTAAGATGTAGCAAGACAGACTAAGGTATGATAAAAAATAGTAGGTTTCTAAAGTTTATAAAGCTTACTGCCTGAAGTTGAGCAAGAGACACTGTTAAATATCTTCCTCTGGACAACATTAAAGAAATACATTCTCCTATGTCTGTAATGATAAAAGCATGGTCCTTTTCAAAGAAAGATCCCAGCTCAACTCACCTCAATAACCTAACGACATTCCTTCTAAATCTAAGATTAGACTTTTTATATATTAAAAGCCTTGATGACATTTTCAGTATATCAGTTCAATCAAAGAAATAATCTATCTATTAAAAGACCGCTTTACTTAAGAAATCCCATTAAGATCATCATAAGTATTGAGTTTGCTTTAGTATAAATTCAGATCTCGTTTTATGTCACAAGAAAAATTGCATGACTTGACTGTCATATGACAATGGCATTAGTATATCTGGATTCAGGACCTATAGTATGCCTTGGTAACCAAGTGGTCATTGTAGTTTTCAGGTTACTAAGAAATTGCATCAGCCTAAAATATTTACATACTGTTCTGCTATGGTCTCTAAAATTTCTATCACTAGCCTTCCATTAATTTTAATTAAGAAATTATTCTTATGAATGCAAACATATGAATGTCTTTCATATAGTTAGTCTATTAGAGAATTTTCAAACTTACCTATCACTCGGGACAATGAAAGAGTGGGACACTGTCCAAATCAATCTTGATGTACTCAAAGCAGACAGGTCAATAGCATGTAACATAGATGTGAACAAACTGAGAGGAAGTGAACTCAGAGAAGCCAAAAGTAGAATGAAGGTATCAAGCAGGGTCCTGGAGAGGTTTTGTACCAGCTTGTGAGAGCTAATTGTTAAATTTTCAGAAGTTTTTTTTTTTTTTTTTTTTTTTTTTGAGATGGAGTCTCTCTCTGTCACTCAGGCTGGAGTGCAGTGGTGCCATCTCGGCTCACTGCAAGCTCTGCCTCCCGGGTTCATGCCATTCTCCTGCTTCAGCCTCCCAAGTAGCTGGGACTACAAGCACCCACCACCATGCCCAGCTAATTTTTTTGTATTTTTAGTAGAGAGGGAATTTCACTGTGTTAGTCAGAATGGTCTCGATTTCCTGACCTCATGATCTGCCTGCCTTGGCCTCCCAAAGTGCTGGGATTACAGGTGTGAGCCACTGTGTCTGGCCATAAATTTTCAGAAATTTTGAAAGCAAGTTTTTAAGCATGGCCATTATTAAAAAATAAATTATATAGCACAAAAATTGCATTAAAAACGAAGTTAATAAATACTCAGAATTTATCACTTCCTAAGTATTTATGGCATCTTAGTATCTATACTTCTTTGATTATTCATATGGAAATAATACATAAATAATGCATCCTTTTGTATCTCCATGTTTAGTAATAGTATGTTGATAACTTGAACTTAGCCATGGTGAGCATATTTTAGCTATGGAAATGGGTAAGTGCTACAAATCAGGGTGCTCTTTTTCTTATTTCCCCTATAGAGTTTGTTGTTAAACACTCACCAGCACATCACTGACTGATTCGTTTTCAATGGTTTTAAAGGTAATTTTCTTTCTACAGGAGTAAAAATATTTAGCTGCTAGACACAGAGAAAGTCAAATGTTCCAGACTGAATTTGTTAATTCCAAAACATTCTCAAATCTCCTAACAATAAACATTTTTGACAAAAAATATAAAGCAATTTATAATTTTTGCTGTTCAACAAGACTTTGCCCTATTGTTAACAACTTACCTTTCGTCTTCCACAAAAATGTTGTCTCATGAGCTAAATAGAAAAACATATTTTTTTCATGTTTTTCCCCATGTTTTTGGTAGTTCCTTCAACTAAGGCTTGCTATGAGTTTCACAGATCCACTTACTTGATTATGTTTTCTTTAGATAGAATATTAACTGTTCATCACAAAAACATGGGAAGTCACCACAGCTCAGAAGCATCTACAGCTAGGTTTGAGTTCTGGCCCTGTCACTAACAAGATGAGTTAACCATTGATGAGTAAATTTGACTCTCAAACACTCAGATTGCTCCATTTTAAACTAGAGCTAGTATAACGTACATGACAGTGTAAGCATAAGTATTTCATGAGATAATGTATTTAAAAGTGAAAGCACAAGAGGGCATGACCTACAAAAGGTGTTAACAACATGTGGTCCCTTTCACGATTCTTTTCTTTCTTTATCTTCTCCACTATGATACAGAATATTTTCAGGTCTAGGATTATCCCAAGGGCAGGAAAACCACAAAATTTCCCAAACCAACCCACTGGAAAAGGACATAGGAATTTCAAAGTTTTGTTGCCCACTCATGAGCTAAAAGTTACCTTTGATTTCACAAGACCCCAGAGACAGCTGGAAGAAATGTTTTTGGAGAAGATTTTCTGGGGTATTCTTTTTATAGTTGAAAGAGACTTTAGAATGTGGTACAGTTTTTCCACAATAGCTTGGGGACTTGAACAGGGAGAAAGGAAGGGAAAAGTGAGTTCAATTTTCTATGACCTACGCTTTCAGAATTAGCAGATTTTAAGTATTTTGAACATATTTCTTTAAAGGATAATATCATGTCAGTAAGGCACAGCGATATTTTTTCCTACTATCATCATCTTGCCTCAGGCTTTAAATTAGTGAGGTGGGATCCATCCTGAGAGTTGCTGGGAAAGCAAAAGATTCGTTCTCATTAAACCCAGAATGTGAATATTTCTCTTCTCTCCTCTTTCCTCTGCACTTCACTGAAGCATATGTTGTCTTCTTTACATGAGACAAGAGAGGAAATGAGATCACACTGAATCACCAAAGAGTTTTCCATGAGGTTCTTATAACCTTTGGGGTTTACAAGCACATGTATTATTCGTTCTCCCCAGTTATTCAAATCAGCTACTGTTTGGAAGAGTGGATGATGTGAAGAGTCTGATAATGTTGTCTATAGAAGGGAAAGAGAAAAATAAAAGTTAGGGAGGTTGGAAAAATTGAAAAGAAATAAAGAAAAACAGAGAGAAGGGGACAAAAAGGAAAAAGAAAATAAGAACACAGTTAATAACCAGTCCTTTATACTTTTTAAATGATAAATTGATTGTGTATTATCTAAAAAGTACTTATACAGTACTCCAGAGTTATGATCTCTTTCATTAAAAGGAAGCACAAAGATAGAGTCAGAAGCAGAGAGAGAGAGAGAGAGAGAGAGAGAGAAAGTAAAGTGTCTTACCACCCATCCAGTTATCCAAGTCAAAACTTTGGGAGTCATGACAGACTATATTCTCTCTCTTTTCTGCTGCTAATAATAAATCACTAAGACTTGTTCATTATATTTCCTAAATACTCAAATCTACCCTTCAGCACACACACAACTGCTAACCCTCATCATCGTTTTATTTTAAGCAGACATCACATTCGCCTGTTTCACTGAAATAGATTCCCTACAACAAGTCTCTTCCTTCTTAAAAGCTCTCTCATCCACTACGTGAGTGATCTTATTAGAATGTAACTCTGATTATAGCTCTCCTGCTAAACATTTTTTCCCTAAGTAACAGATTTCAAACTTCTTATCATGGTATATAAAGCTGCTTTTAATCTGGACTTCTGCTTCCCCTCCGGCCTTCTTCCTTTTGTCCTAAGATATGTTGTTGAATGAGTAAATCAAAGAATGTTTTCATCTTAATATATCAACTTTTATTTAGTTTCCAAACTCTTCTATATTCTCTCATACTTCCAAGAGTTTGAAAGCACTGATTTCTCTGCTTGAAAGATCTTTTCTTATTCCCTTCCTTATCTGTTTACTCTTTTCATTTGTGTAGGCAACTGAAGAATTATCTTTTCCATCATTCCTTTCTTAGCCAACCCTAAATTAGGCATTTACTTGCTTGTCTGCATTACTAGACCATCTGCTATTTTAACACAGAAAGTTTCTTACATGTGAGTTTTTAACTTTTAACACAAAAGTATAAGCCTAGCAAATAATATATTTTAATTATTAAAGTATTCAAAGTAACATGTTAAAAGTGAATAAATAAAATATAAAGTAATGTTATCATTGGTATTTCAATTTACTTTTCTACATCATCCTTTATTCCTATTCAATCTATCTGCACTTAACAAATGTTTAGATTTTTATTCAAAATAAAAAAATACAGCAAACAGCAATAGATCTTTCTATCTTATGAATATTCTCCATATTGATATAAGTACTAATCTCCATTTCTTGAAATAGGAAAACAATTAGAGCAAAATGCAATACAATATTGGAAAGGAAAAAATACAGAAGGACATGGACAATCACTGTTTCTTAAACTAGCAACAGCTAAAGTTATCATATTTGATCATTATTTGCTAGAAAGACCCAACAAAAGGCAGAACAGCAATTACGAAGACCCAAACTAGGAAAGAACTAGGAACGGAACTGAATTCAAAAGCAATTTGACAAAAAACTGAAAGGCTAGTTTGGCTGTAATCTACTGAGTTTCTCACTGATATTTAAATATATTTATCTGATAATAAAATTCAGGAGAAGTCATACCCCCATGATCAAATGTTTTATAAAGAAAACCAGGGTTTCAACTTCTCCCCAAATAATGTCCTTTTTTTTCTTTGCTTTGTCTCTCAAACTCCAAAATGTTTAAAAACATTTAAATTTGGAATGTGTAGGATTTCACTAATTCTCAACAATCATAGTTTTCATTCTATTTTCTCTACACAGGTAAGTGCACGAACCTACAGTTGAGCAATCTTTTATGCTAGATGATAAACATTTTCTGATACTGGGTCTTCAGAACCACACTGGATGTGGTGAAGTGAAGCAAAGTTGATGAGTGAAAACTGATTAGAAACATTCTTGCAAGACTCAAAATTACATTCACAGTAGCTTAATCAAAAAAAGGAAATTTATTGGATACAGAGGGATTATATAAAAAGCAATAGTAGAAAATGTATGGTCTGTATTCAGAATGAAGGGAATCATGAAAATAGTAGGTTACAAACTGGGGTTACTCTTTCCATCTCTCTGTGGCCACGTGGTCTCTCATTTCTGTGTCATTTCTTCTTTCTGCTTGCAGAAAGAAGCTTTCTCTATATCTGATTGAACAAAGGCTGATTTATGTGATCCACCAGTTCCATCTTTCATTGTGGACTAATTAGAGTTTTGCTTTGTTTTGTTTTATATTTTAAGTTCAAGGGTAAACGTGCAGGTTTGTTACAAAGGTAAACTTGTGTCATGGGGCTTGCTTATGTTCCAATTTCATACTCATAGGGAAGAAAATCTGACTGTTCCACTTTGTGTTAGGTTGGACTTGACAGATATAGCAAATAAGTATATATGTATCCTATGCAAAATTTGGGATGTACTTATAGTAAAAACATATATACATTCCTCACCTGAAATTCAACTGTAACTGGGTGTCCTGTATTGTTTCTGTTCATGCTGCTAGGTGTTTTCTACTGGTCCTGTCAGTTGTTTCAGTGTGGGTGGGAACACAGCAAATGGAGCAAAGGATGATGTTATACTTCACTAAGTAATTGGGTGATCAACTTTTCTCAGGAAGAGTGATGTGAGCTTAATATGTACGTAGAGGAATCTATAAACAAGAGAGAATAATTTGGTTCTCATAGAAGATAAGAGGACGGAATGTATTACCATTCAGATAACAGGTAAAAATTTAGCCAGTTGACTCAGAGATAATGAAAATAATTTTAGCAAACTGAAGTTTTAAAATGACATATATTTTTTAAATAATTTACAAGATGGTCTGCAAAGAGAAAATGTCATCAACATGATTGATTTAAATTTCATTTCAAAAACACAACCTGTCTGCTTACTAGCATTTTAAAATTACATATTTATTCTTTTAATTTAGATAAACATTCTAAGAAATGCCATTGTTATTTCTGCTTTGTAGTTGAAGATGTTGAAGCTTAAAGAGGCTAATTATCTTTCTAAGTTAATACAGCTAGAAAGCAACAGAAGCAGAATTTAAAGTCAGGGCTGCCTGAAACCAGAACCTTTCCATTGAACTGTGTTGCTTCCAAATGTCGTTGCTTTATAAGCCTAGCATCAGCATTATTCCAAGCTGCTACTAACAATTGCTATAGCTCCTCTGTTGCAATCTTAAATCAGCAGCCTCAACTTATGTGATGAAAGACCGAGGGAACACTTCCATATAAAGCACAAGCAAGAGCGCTTGGCTCTGACCCAGTATTTTCCCCAGAATTGCTTTCCTTATCCCCGTCTGTTTTCTAATCCTAAATGAGTGTAGCACTGGTTGAGGTACATTCCCCACTGTTGAGAATAACAAATAATGTATAACTATGCATATTCATGAGTAGAATTATAGTTATGCATGAATGCTCTACATTAGTGCCTAATAATCAACATCTACTTATTTTTCTGTTGTTTAAAATAAAGGGTGGGCATTGAGGGGTGTTAGTTAGGTCAGTCACTAATCAAAGATAATTACAACATTGCAATTCCAAACATTTATCTGGGCTTCTGTGAGGCAAGCACGAAATGAACATTTAATGTACTGGTTTAAGGCAGGCCCTATGAAATGTGTAACAAGGATGATGGTAGAAACTCTTTGAAAATTAAAGCACCAGAGCTACTCCATCTGGAAAGCACAGACAAATTTAATTCAGTGCTTGGCAAGATGTTTTACAGTTAGTGAGGGCCAAATACATATTTTCAAATGGATAAATGAATTAATGAATTAAGTGTTGTGAGTAAAAGGTAAATCCCTCTAAAATTAAAATATTTGAATGGCATGGAGGCAAGGTTACAATCTTTTCCATGAATCTTAAAACCTCTATTGCCTACCAGTAGGTCATTTCTTTTTATATACAGTAGGTACTCAAACCACACTGTCAGTGGAGAAATGATAAACCAAGTTATGACTCTTAATTGTGGCATAAAATGAAGTCAATGTTGATCCTAGGACAGTCATAATTTTTCACCAAGAATTTTTAGGCATTTTTTTAGGCATTGATGATACAAAGGCAAACAAATACAATGAGAGTTCTTGTCCATATGAAGCTTAGGTTTAGTGTGAGGAGACAGACCTTAACAGAAAAATTGAATAAAGATATGTTTAACATAAAACTAAAATATTAACAAATGAAAGAAAGTTACGTGGTACAATGAAAGTACAAATTTGGAAGGTTTTAGTTGATCAGAAGTTTTGAGAATGTCCCCCTGCCCCCAACTCTGGGAATTTGAAGTGTGATCTGTTGGGAAATAGTTCACTAGGTAAAAGGAGTAGAGACTTTTCCAGTCAATACTCTCTAGAAGGACAGAGCATCACCTGCCCTAAGAATTGAAAAAAAGTTTAGTGTACCTATAACACAGAAAATGAGAGAACGAAAGAGGTGAGACTGTAAAAGCAGGCAAGGTCCAGACCATGCAAATTCTTACAGATGATGTTATGCAGGTTGGGTCTTATCCCAATAGCCAACAAAAGTTTTGAGAAAGTCAGTGTTAGATGGCAGAAGTCAGATCAATGAGAAGAAATGCAATTAAGATTTGCATTTTTAAAAGATCCCTCTGGTTGCAAAAGGTAAATGGACTGGGGCCATCAGAGTGAATATGGCTAGATTGATTAGGAGTCTATTGGAATATCCTTCATGAGAAGGCACATTACCTAAGTCCAAAATCAAGATTGGGAGTATGTGGGGGTATGTGTAAGAGGTAAAACTGAGGGAAATGGCAAACAATTTGATGTGAGAGATTAGTGTCAGCAGTGTATTAAATGTGATTTTCAAAGTCTCTGGCTTATGGAACTAGATATATGGCATGGGAGAAATGGCCAGCTGGCTCCCCACCATTTTTTACTTTATCTTTCTATAATATAAAATTTTTACTAAGAAATTCCAATCCCATGCATCAAGTTTTTGCCAAGAAATATAAACAAAAGTGATGTGTGTTACGTGCTGTTGAAGTGGTTTAGAAGCAAGCATGCTTTCCTCATAATCTCGGTCTATATTCCATGTGAGAGCCAAAAGTTGTCCATGCTTGCTGTTTCCAAATTGTCAACACTTCAACCCACATACGTCAGCTCATTTCAAATGGTATTTTTTCATGATGAGGAGTAAATGATACTGCAAATATTCAGAAACTATAAGAAGAGGCAGGCTCCCAGGAAGGGTGAAAAGGGGAAGAAAGAAGATAGGCTTTATTTTAACAGGAGATACTAAGGAAATACTGGGTTTCGAAGTAGCTAAATTGAAATTTGTGACAGCAAGAAATAGAAGGAGGTCTTATCTGATGACTTTTATTTTCCCCATGAAGCAGGTAAGGACATCTGCTGAGGTTAACAACTTGGGAAAGGTAAAAGTTTGAGAAGAGATAATTCAAAAAAGTTATTTCGGTGAGAAAAAAAAAACTAGGCTGGCCAGTTTTACCAGGAGTGTTGGAGGTGTATTTGCTTTTGGTGATCATGGAAACATAATGGTAATAAGGTGCAATGTTAAGCAGATTTTTCTAGTATCACTTACATACAGACACAGAAAAAGTGGGTAGTGGGTTCATGGACAAGGGATGGAATTTTAAAGGGATACAAGAGAGATTTTAAGTATTGGCAAGACTCTTGCTAAGAAGTTGAACTCTGGGTGTTAAGCTGACTTAAACAACTTCCATTTTACCCTTGTACAAAATTGAAAGGTCAGTAACAAATTCCATTTATGTTGACAAGACTTGTGAAATCAAAACTTTGTACTCCTTTTGCTAGGCATAAGTTTCATTGGTAAATAAATCTGTGGTTCCTGCATCTGCATGAATAACTTCTGATTTTGCCCTGTGCCCATATGGAACTACGACTTACCACCTCCTTGTATTTTTTTCCCTTTCAGTTTTTATTTTAAGTTTGGGGATACATGTGCCAGTTTATTGCATGGGTGAATTGTGTGTCATTGGAGTTTGGTGTACAAATTATTTTGTTGCCTATGTAGTGACCATAGTACCTGATAGTAGGTTTTTTATCCTCAGTCTCCTCTGATACCCCACCCTCAGGTAGGCCCCAGTGTCTCTCGTTTTTTCCTTTGTGTCTCTGTGTACTCAATGTTTAGCTCCCACTTATAAGTGAGAACATGCAGTGTTTGATTATCTGTTCCTGTGTTAATTCCTTAGAATAAATGCCCTCTAACTCCATCCATGTGCTGCAAAGACATGATTTCATTCCTTTTTTAATGCTGCATAGTATTCCATGATGTATATCTGCTGCATTTTCTTTATCCAGTCCATCATTGATGGGCATCTAGACTGATTCCATGTTTTTGCTATTGTAAAGAGTGCTTCAGTGAATATATGAGTACATGTGTCTTTATGGTAGAATGATGTATATTCCTTTGGGTATATATTCAGTAATGGGATAGCTGGGTCAAATGGCAGTTCTGTTTTAAGTTATTTCAGAAATCTCCAAACTGCTTTCCACAGTGGCTGAACTAATTTGCATTCCCACCAGCAGTGTATCAACATTCCCTTTTCTCCAAAACCTTGCCAGCATCTGTTATTTTTTGACTTTTTAATAACAGTCATTCTGACTGTTGTGAGATCTCACTGTGATTTTGATTTGCATTTCTCTAATGATTAGTGACATTGAACAATTTTTTCTATGCTTGCTGGCCATGTGTATGTCTTCTTTTGAGAAGCATGTGTTCATGTCCTTTGTGCATTTTTAATGGACTTATTTGTTTTCTGCTTGTTGATTGTTTAGTTTCCTTATAGATTTTGGATATTAGACCCTTGTTGAATGCATAGTTTGCAAATATCATCTCCCATTCTGTAGGTTGTCTGTTTAGTCTGTTGATAGTTTCTTTTTCTGTGGAGAAACTCCTTAGTTTAATTAGGTCCCACTTGTCAATTTTTGTTTTTGTTGCAGTTGCTTTTGGAGTCTTCATCATGAAATCTGCCTGGGCCTATGTTCAAGATGGTATTTTCTAGGTCTTCTTCCAGGGTTTCTATAGTTTTAGGTCTTACATTTAAGTCTTTAATTTATCGTAAGTTTATTTTTGTATATGGTGAAAGGTAAGCATCCAGTTTCAATCTTCTGCATATGGCTAGTCAATTATCCCAGCATCCTTTATTGAATAAAGAGTTCTGGCCGGGCGCGGTGGCTCAAGCCTGTAATCCCAGCACTTTGGGAGGCCGAGACGGGCAGATCACGAGGTCACAAGATCAAGACCATCCTAGCTAACATGGTGAAACCCCGTCTCTACTAAAAAAATACAAAAAACTAGCCGGGCGAGGTGGCGGGCGCCTGTAGTCCCAGCTACTCCGGAGGCTGAGGCAGGAGAATGGTGTGAACCCGGGAGGCAGAGCTTGCAGTGAGCTGAGATCTGGCCACTGCACTCCAGCCTGGGCGACAGAGCAACACTCCATCTCAAAAAAAAAAAAAAAAAAAGAGTTCTTCCCCCATTACTTATTATTGTTGACTTTGTTGAAGATCAAGTGGTTGTACATGTGCAGCTTTATTTCTGGGTTCTGTAATCTGTTTTCTGGTCTATGTGCCTGTATTTGTATCAGTATCATGTGGCTTTTGTTACCGTAGCCTTGTAGTCTAGTTTGATGTCAGATAGTGTGATGCCTCTGGCTTTGTTCTTTTTGCTTAGGATTGCTTTGACTATCCATCTCTTTTTTGGTTCAATATTAATTTTAGAATAGTTTTCTTTAATTGTGAAAAACGACATTGGTAGTTTGATAGAAACAGCATTAAAACTGTAAAATGCTTTGGGCAGTATGGGCATTTGAATAATATTGATTCTTTCTATCCAAGAATATGGAATGCTTTTTCCACTTGTTTGTGTCATCTCTGATTTCTTTTACTAGTGTTTTGTAATGCTTGTTGTAAATATCTTTTACTTCCCTAGTTAGTTGTATTCCTAGGTTTGTGTGTGTGTGGCTATTGTGAATGCGATTGCATGTTTTGTTTGACTCTTAGCTTGGACATTATGGGTATGTAGAAATAATACTGATTTTTGTGCATTGATTTAGTATCCTGAAACCTTGCTGAAGTTTATGAGATTTAGGAGCCTTTGAGCAGAGACTATGGTGTTTCCTAAGTATAGAAACATATCATCTGCAAAGAGAGATACTTTAATGATCTGTTTCTATTTGGATGCCTTTTGTTTCTTTCTCTTGCTTGATTGCTTTGGCTAGGACTTCCAGAACAATGTTGGATAGGAGTGGTGAGTGTGGGCATCCTTGTCTTGTTCTGGTTCTCAAGCGGAATGCTTTCAGCTTTTGTTTGTTCAGTTTGATGTTGGATGTGAGTTTTTCATAGATGGTCCTTATGTGGGGAATGTTCCCTCTGTGCCACATTTCTTGAAGGTTTTTTAACATGAAAGAATGTTGAATTTTATTGAAAGACTTTTCTGTATCTATTGAGATAATTATGGGTCATATTTTTGTTTAATTGTGCTTAAGTCATGAATCACATTTGTTGATCCATGTGGGTTGGATCAACCTTGCATCCCAGGAATAAAGCTTACTTGATCATCATATTAATCTGTTCTCATACTGCTATAAATACATACCTGAGATTAATTTATAAAGGAAAAGATGTTTAATGGACTCACAGTTCCACATGGCCGGGGAGGTCACACAGTCATGGCAGAAAGTGAAGGAGGAGCAAAGGTACGTCCTACATAGTGGCAGGAAAGAGAATGTGTGCAGGGAAACTGTCTTTTATAAAACTATTTGATCTCATGGGACTTACTCACCATCATGAGAACGGAACAGGAAAAGCCCATCCCCATGATTCAATTACCTCCCATTTGGTCCCTCCCATGACATGTGGTGGTTATGGAAGCTACAATTCAAAATAAGATTTGCGGGGGGAGGCGGGGGACACAGCCAAACCATATCAATCAGGTGAATTAGCTTTTTGATGTGCTGCTTAATTTGATTTACTAGTATTTTGCTGAGGATTTTTGCATCGATGTTCATCAGGGATATTGGTCAGAAATGCTTTATGGTTGAGCATGTAGTTAATATTGGAGTATGTGCCCTGTGCAGATGAGAAGAATGTATATTTTGTTGTTGTTGGCTCTATAGATGTCTGTTAGGTCCACTTGGCCATGTGTCAAGTTTAGGTCTCGAATATCTTTGTTAGTCTTCTGCCTCAATAATCTGTCTACCATCCTGGCTAACACGGTGAAGCACCATCTCTACTAAAAATACAAAAAATTAGCTGGGCGTGGTGGTGGGTTCCTGTAGTTCCAGATACTGGGGAGGCTGAGGCAGGAGAATGGCGTGAACCTCGGAGGTGGAGCTTGCAGTGAGCCAAGATCGCACCACTGCACTCTAGCCTGGGTGACAAAGTGAGACTCCAGCTAAAAAAAAAAAAAAAAAAAAAAAAAAAAAAAAAATCTGTCTAATACAGCCATTAGGGTGTTGATATCTCCCACTATTATTGTGTGATTATCTAAATTTCTTTGTAAGACTCTAAGAACTTGACTTACGAATCTGGGTGCTCTAGTGATGGGTGCATATACATTTTCTTATTGAATTGAACCCTTTAGCATTATATAATGCCCATCTTTGTTCTTTTTGATTATTGTTGCTTTAAGGTCTGTTTTGTCTGAAATAAGAATAGCAATCCATGCTCTTTTTTGTTTTCCATTTGCTTCACAGATCTTTCTTCATCCATTTACTTTTAGCCCATGGTGCGTCACTGCATGTGAGATAGGTCTCTTAAAGACAGCCTAAAGCTGGATCTTGTGTCTTTATCCAGCTTGCCACCCTGTACCTTTTATGTGATGGCATTTATGCTGTTTGCATTCAAGATTAATATTGATTTGTGTGAGGCTGGGCATGATGGTTCATGCCCGTAATCTAGCACTGTAGGAGGCCAGTGTATGTGGATCATGAGTTCAGGCCATGAGTTCAAGGCCAGCCTGGCCAACATGACAAAACCCCATCTCTACCAAAAATACAAAAATTAGTCAGGCATAGTGGTGCATACCTGTGATCCCAGCTCCTCGGAAGGCTGAGGCATGAGAAACATTTGAACCCAGGAAGTGGAAGTTGCAGTGAGCCAAAATTGCACCACTGCACTCTAGCCTGTGCAACTGTGAGATCCTGTGTGGATAGATAGATAGACATGAATTTGATCCTGTCATTATGTTGTTCACCAGTTATTATCTAGACTTGATTGGTAGTTGCTTTAAAGTGTCAATAATTTATACACTTAAGTGTGTTTTTGTGGTGGCCAGTAGGTGTCTTTCATTTCCATGTTTTGCACTCCCGTAATGTCCTCTTGTAAAGCATGTCTGTTGGTAACAAATTCCTTTAGCATTGGCTTGTCTGAAAAGGATTTTATTTCTCCTTTGTTTATAAAGCTTAGTTTGGCTCCATATAAAATTCTTGGTTGGAATTTCTTTATTTAAGAATGATGAACATAGGCCCCCAATCTTTTTTGGATTGTACAATTTAGCTTCTGAAAGGTCTGCTGTCAGTCTGATGGAGTTATCTTTGTATATGACCTGCCCCTTATCTCTAGTTGCCTTTACTATATATAGTTTTCACATTCACCTCAGAAAACCTGATGGTTATGATTTGGGATTGTCATCTTTTCTAGCGTCTCACAGGAGTTATTTGCATTTCTTGAATTTTAGTGTCAACCTCTCTAGTGAAGTTGGGTGGACAATATCCTCAAGCATGTTTTCCAAGTTGCTCCCTCTCTTTCCCTCTCTTTAATGGATGCCAATAAGTCATAGCTGTGGTCTCTTGACATAATTTTGTATTTCTGTGAGGTTTGTATATTTTTAAAAATTCTTTATCTTTTTTTTGACTTAGTTCATTTGAAAAACCAGTCTTCAAGTTCTGAGATTATTTCCTCAGCTTTGTCTATTCTGCTGTTAATACTTCCAATTGTTTCCAGTAGTGTGTTTTTCAGCTCTATCAGCTCTACTTGTTTTTGTTTCTTAAAATGTCTAGTTTGCCTTTCAGCTCTTGAATCATTTTAGTTGATTCCTTAGATTCCTTGGATTGGGTTTAAACTTCCTCTGAATCTCAATGACCTTCATTGGCATCAAGATTTTGAATTCTATATCTGTCATTTCAGACATTTCAGCCTGATTAAGCGTCATTGTTGAGTATCTAGTGTTGCCATTTGGAGGCAAAAAGACACTCTGGCTTTTAGAGTTGCCAAAGTTTTTATGTTGTTTCCTTCTCATTCTGTGTGGGTTGTTGTTCCATTAATCTTTGAAGTTGCTGTCCTTTGGATAGGACTTTTTGCCTTTGTATTCTTCAATGCTCTTGAGTGTTTGGCTGTGGTACAAGTTAGGTTCAGTGCAACAACACTCTGATGGGGAGTGCCAGAAAACGTGTTTCACTGGGCCAGTGGTATTGTGGTGCACAGTCACTCACATGTACCTGTGGCACCAGGGCAGCTGGATCCTCATCTGTGTGTGCTTGCTGGCAGTGGTGGGTTGGTGGTAGGACAGTGGCATGATGGGATCTGCAGCATGTGTGCATGCCAGCAAAGTCATAAAACGAGGCTGTGGGTAGGTGGACACTGGCAGAGGCCCCTCTGCAAAAGCTCTTTGATGGTTAGGTGAGGGCTGCTGGTGAAAGAGCTATGGCAGTGTCTGCGGAGATGTACCCTAGTTGGGCATATGAAGCTGTGCTGCAAGCAGATGTGGCCTGGCAGAAACTCTGTAATAGGCTGGCAGATAAGAGTACACTTGGGTCAGACATATTAGAGACTGGGTAATTTATAAAGAAAAATGGTTTTATTGACTCACAGTTCAGAATGCATGGGAAGGCCTTAGGAAACTTACAATTGTGTTGAAAGGGGAAGCAAACATGTCCTTCTTCATATGGCAGCAGCAAGGAGAAGTGCAGAATGAAGAGGGTAAAGCACCCCTTATAAAACATAGGCACCCCTTACAAAATCAGCTCTTGTGAGAACTCACTCACTATCATGAGAACAGAATGGAGGTAACCACCCCCATGATATAATTACCTCCCACAACACATGGGGATTATTAGAACTACAGTTCAAGTTGAGATTTGGAGGGGGGCACACTCAAATCATATTATTCTGCCCCTGGCCCCTCACAAATCTCATATCCTCACAATTCAAAACACAATCATGCCCTTCCAACAGTCCCCCAAGGTATTAACTCATTTCAGCATTAACTCAAAAGTCCAAGTCCAAAGTCCCATTTGAGACAAGGCAAGTCCTTTCTGCCTTTGAGCCTGTGAAGTCAAAAGCAAGTTAGTTACTTCCTAGATACAATGGATGTGCAGGCATTGGCTAAATACACCCATTCCAACTGGGAGAAATTGGCCAAAATGAAGGGGCTACAGGCTTCATGCAAATTTGAAATTCAATAGGGCAGCCATTAAACTTTAAAGATCCACAGTGATCTCCTTTGACTCCATAGCTCACTTCCAGGGCACGCTGTTGCAAGAGGTGGTTCTCCCATGGCCTTGGGCTATTCTGCCCCTGTGGCTTTGAAAGGTACAGCTCCTCTCCCAGCTGCCTTCATTGTTGATGTTAAGTGTCTGTGGCTTTTCCAGGTGCACGGGGCAAGCTGTTGGTGGATCTATTACTCTGGGGTCTGGAGGACAGTGGCCCTCTTGTCACAGCCCCATTAGGCAGTGCCCCATGGTGACTCTGTGTGGGGACTCTAACCCCACATTTCCCTTCCACACTGCCCTAGCAGGAGTTCTCCATGAGGGCCCAATCCCTGTAGCAAACTTCTTCCTGAACAACTATACATCTTCTGAAATCTACATGGAGGTTCCCAATCCTCAATTCTTGATTTCTGTGCACCCACAAGCCCAATACCATGTGGAAGCTGCCAAGACTTGAGGCTTGCACCTTCTGAAACCCCGGCTTGAGCTGTACCTTGGTGCCTTTTAGCCATGGCTGGAGTAGCTGGGATGCACGGCACCAAGTCCCTAGTCTGCACATACAGAGGCGCCCTGGGCCTGGCCCATGAAGCCACTTTTTCCTCCCATGGACCTGTGATGGGAGGGACTGCCACAAAGGTCTCTCATATGCCCTGGAGACATTTTCCCCATTGTCTTGGTAAGTAACATTTGGCTCCTTGTTACTTATGCAAATTTCTGCCGTAAGCTTGTATGTTTTCCTAGAAAAGGGGTTTTTCTTTCTTTTTTTTTTTTTAATGGAGTCTTGCTCTGTCACCCAGCCTGGAGTGCAATGGTGCGATCTCTGTCCACTGCAACCTCCGCCTCCCAGGTTCAAGTGATTCTCCTGCTTCCACCTCCTGAGTAGCTGGGATTACAGGCATGTGTCACCATGCTCGGCTAATTTTTGTGTTTTTATTAGAGATGGGATTTCACCATGTTGGCCAGGCTGGTTTTGAACTCCTGAACTCAAGTGATCCATCTCCCTTGGCCTCCCAAAGTGCTCGGATTACAGGCATGAGCCACTGTACCCGACCTAGAATACCTGATACTGGATAACTTACAATGAACACAAATGTACTGGTTCATGGTTCTAGAGGCTGAGAATTCTAAGACTGGGGGACTGGCATCCTGTAAGAGCCTTCTTGCTGTGTCATTCTATGGTGAAAGGCAGAATGGCTAGAGAGGGAGAAAGAGAAATAAAGCGAGAGGAAGAAAAAGACAATGAGAAGGTACAAGGGGTTACAAAGTTTTCCTTTCTTGTGATAACATTATTCTTGTGATGAGAGTATTAATCTATTATGACAGCAGAACCTTTATGACCTAATCACTTCTTAAATATCTCACTTCTTAATCCTGTTACACTGGGGATCATGTTTGTAAGAGATGAACTTTGGAGGACATCTTCAAATAATACCAGAGGGAATGTAGCCCTACCAACACATCAACTTCAGACTTCTGGCCTCCAGAACTGTGAGAAAATAAATCTCTCTTGTTTTAAAGCACCGTTTTTGTGATAATCTGTTGCAGCAGCCCTAGGAACCTGATGCACATATTTAAGGACAAAATTTAACATGACATTCAGGTTTTTCTCCTCTTCTTCATTTACTGGTCTTTTCAGGGAAGGAGAGTAAATTCTGAATGTATAATTGGGAGTAGTATCTGGGCATCAATGGCAGCACCTCTTCCTCTTCCCTTTTTCTATGGAAATTAACTGTCACCAGCAGCCCTGTCTTTTCATCTGCTCCTCTGTGTTACGAGTTGTCGAGTAGGGATGTGTGTGGCTGCATCATTTTTCCAGCACAGCCTATGACTAGGCATGTAGATATGTTTAATTATTAAGTCTAATATTGTGAAGCCAATTGTTGCCACACATACACCTAAGCCACAATCTCCTATTTCTAATTTATCAGTAATTAAGACGATATTTTTTCTATGTTGTTATCTAAGGGTTTATTTACATTTTAGTTAACCAAAATGTTTCCGTAACCCCCTCACCTCCATCGAGTCACCCAAGATGATTGAGAAGAAAAGAAAATAGAAATTTGTATTAGTGGAAGAATATTGTATAGATTCACAGGACTCCCACCCACCACACACACAAAAAAAGATGTCTACATTCTTTGTTAATTATTATTATTATTATTATTTTTAGACAGGGTCTCACTTTGTCACCCAGGCTGCAGTGCAGTGGCACCATTTCTGCTCACTGTTACCCCCGTCTCCCTGGTACAAGCAATTCTCCCACCTCAGCCTCCCGAGTAGCTGAGATTACAGGTGCATGCCCCCATGCCTGGCTAACTTTTGTATTTTTTGGTAGAGACAGCATTTCACCATGTTAGCCAGGCTGGTCTCAGACTCCTGACCTCAAATTATCCACCCCCCATTGGCCTCTCAAAGTGCTGAGATTACAGGCATGAGCCACCACACTTGGCCATGTTGGAATTCTTAATGCAGTGATTTATCTAATTAAAGATAATATAGGTATATATTAAAAATTTGGATAGAAAAGTATTTCTCAACCTAGAATCCAAAGGCCCAGCCAAAATATCCTTTAACTGTAAAGGTAGAAAAGATCACTTTTGTAGCAGGGAAATAGAGCAATTGAGGAGTTTTTTTCCTAGCTGAGTAGCTATTTTATCTGATAACTTTGACACCATGTAATATTGCATTGAAAGTGTTTTACAGAATCATTGAAAGATATAAAGGTATTTGTCAAGAAGTATAAGAAAGTTAAAATTTATTAATGCCAAAAAATAATCAATGACAATCAAAAAAGGGAAATTGGTTGATATGCAAAAATATTTATAGTCATAATACTTAAACACTATGTTTAATAATTATGGTATAATCATATTGAAAAGGATAAGGAAGAAGAGTGAAAAGTATAAGAAAGGTAAAAGAGTTTTACCTTTTATATCATAGTACTGTGTCAATCAATACATTTAAATATTTAAAAGATGAGTGTGTGTGTGTGCGTGCGCTCACAATTTTAAAGGTAAATAAGAGAAGAAATGGATGGGAGGTGAATTTCCGAAGGTGAAAGTAGGAGAGTGAGAGGAACAGTAGGAGAGTGAGAGGAACAGCTATAATTTTTATAAGCTTATGTTTGTTTAACTTTTTAAACTATCTGCATGGATTATTTTAAGAAAAATAAAAATTGATTTAAAATGGATAAAAATACAAGTCCATAAATTTAGCATATAAACTTGATTTATTCACATATAGTCATGAAGTAAATCCAGAAACTATATAGTGAAAACAAAATAAATCTCACCCTGCAGTTATATATTGATTTACATTTGTGTACAATTTGATGATGAGAAACAAATAGGCATAAAATAAAAATTGGAGCCTTGGGCTTTAATATAAGAGTGAAAATTAAATATACACATAAATAAAAATATGAAGTAAAAATAAAGTTGAACTAAAGTACTAGGCAACTATAAAATGAAAGCAGGAAAATGTAAGAAAAGTTTTGGGTGCTTATATTTTGGGGGCACTAGGAAAAAATATTGATGAACTTTACATTTTTAAAATATATAATAATTGTATATATGTAGCAATTAGTGAATTTATTAGAGTTACGTATATTTTAAAAGCCTTGTGTATCTGAGGCACTTTATGGTTGTGAATAAAACAAAGATCTTTCTCATGAACATTATCATCTATATAAACACGTTTTAAGTTCACATGGAACATTTTCAAAATTTATCACGTATTAGAGACTAGCAGTTGGTCTAAAACGAAGTCTCAAGACAAACTAAAAAATCAATATTATTATTAACTAAGTGCTTTGACCAAAAAAATGCTATTCAAGTGAAAATCAATTCGCAAAAAAATGTTCAGAAATGTAAAGAAAAATGTCACATACACTTCTAAATAATTCATAGTCCCCAAAATGTAATGAAAATTATTAAAAAGTTTAGATCATTGAAACAGTAATGGATTGTGTACAAAAACTTTGGAATGCAACCAAAGCAATATTTATAAGAAAAGCATATAATCTTAAATTCACACATTAGAAAACAAGTTGTGCTGGGTACGGTGGCTCAGGCCTGTAGTCCCAGCACTTTGGGAGGCTGAGGCGAGCGGATCTCGAGGTCAGGAGATCAAGACCATCCTGTCTAATAAAGTGAAACCCTGTCTCTACTAAAAATACAAAAAAATTAGCCGAGCATGGTGGCAGGAGCCTGTAGTCCCAGCTACTCGGGAGACTGAGGCAGGAGAATGGCGTGAACCCGGGAGGCGGAGCTTGCAAGCAGAGATCGCGCCACTGCACTCCAGCCTGGGCGACAGAGGGAGACTCCGTCTCAAAAAAAAAAAAAAAGTAAACAAGTCGCTAACCTTTTAAAATAAAAAGGGACAAGAACGGCATATAAAGTTTAAATACATAGAATAAAAAGATAATGAACAAAAAGAAGAATTTAAAAAACAGACAAAAACACAGCAGAAGACAATATAATCAAACATATTCGTTCTTTAGAAAAATGCTAAATGAAATAAAATAAACAAAAATAAAAATAAATTTATAATTCAACAATGTTAATGAAAAGATAAATTTAATTTATTTAGCTCATTTCATAGATTGTTGTATTGATTATATGAGATTAATTCAAGTAAAGCATTTAGACTTGATTAATAGTAAAAGTACATCAAATCATAACTATTATTATGGCGTCTATTAGTGAATTAATTGGTAACTATTAGTATTTCCCCTTCTGTGCTCACATTGTCCATTGTCCATTTTGCATTTAAAATAGTTATTTACATTTTATCTCTTTCTACATCTTCCTGTTCCACTCTATAGGGAGCTCTTTAAAAGGCAAGGCAGAGACTCTATTATTTTTAATTTTTCTAAATGTAAAAATAAATATTCAATATTTGTTGTATTAATTACTAAATGAATAAAACAATTAGTCAGTCATTCCATTCATCCATCCATCCATCCATCCATCCATCCATCCATTATCCACCAAGTGGAAAATCTTGGATCCTTTGACTTTGTTATGCAGATTAGTAGAAACATGGGTACAAGAATATTTTTGAGGATTTAAGTAAAAATTTATTTGACAAAATCTTCTAAATTTTTTCAAAAACTGTCTTGGGATGAGGCTTTAAACCTTTTAAAGTATTTAAGCCAAATTTTATTAATTTGAATTATCTGTCTTAGAGAATATATACACACACACACACACATATATTTATATAAGATTTATATACATAATTTCACATGTAACTTTATATATAATTATACACATATATACACACATACATATACATACAGTTGTTCCACAGTATGTGTGAGGGACTGGTTCCAGGATCCCTGTAAATACCAAACTTTGAGGATGCGCAAGTCACTTATATAAAATGGTGTAGTATTTGTATATACTGTATATTTACATATAAAATATACAGTCATCTGTAGATTTCTTATAATACCCAATACAATGTAAATGCTGTGTAAATAGTTGTTATGCCATATTTTTAAGTTTATATTGTTTTTTATGGTTAATTATTATTATAAATATATTCTTGATATGTGGTTGGTTGAATCCACAGATTCCAAACATGAGGACGTGGTGAGCTGACTGTGTATTTATATAATATGCTCATATATAAACATATATAACAAATGATATGTATTTAAAGAGAATATACATACAACCTTGTGTTATTAGGCTCTGCCTACATCAGAAGATTTGAAGCAATTAACACAACACAGATATTGTCTGGTGCCATTAAAAAGAATTATGTTGTGATGAGGTTATTTTTCTATGTGTAATGAGAACAAGTTGAGTTTTAATAAAAGTGTATCTTTAAGCTTCCGGGTAACCAAGGCAAAAGGGTAATATATTTCTGTGTGTCTGACAGTGAGAAGTTCCTCTCTTAATCTGTTGATAAACTCACCAGTAGCATTAAAACAAAAGAGTTTCTTCATACATTTTAGGGTAAGAGATATTGAATAATAATTTGAAAAATGTCTTCACTAGCAAGGCTACAAAAGGAGACTAGAGAATGATTTTAAATAACTTTTCTGCTTCAAGTTATATAAACTATTTGATTAAAAAGATGACTAGTCAATAAGTCCTGCTGTAGGACTAGACTAAAAAGATGCACAATTTAGCACATTAATTTGTAATAAATGAACTCTAAAATATTTGAAATATTTATAGAATAATTTGATAATCTCCTTCCAATATTAACAATTGTACCTGGGTTTTCTATATTACTAGGAAACCTCCTATTTAGCACTTTCTGCACAAAATAGCCCTCTTTTCTATTTCCAGCCTGAATCAGGTATACCTCTCCTATGGCCACAAATCTCTTATAGCACCTGTCACTTTGGGTCTAAGTAATTTGGGCACATAATTATCTTCCTCTTAATTAAGAAACCTTTATGACAGGAAACATGTGTTCGCCATATTTATGTTGTCAAGCAGCAAAGTTGGTCCTCAGCAGATGTTCTATGTATAAATGGATGGAACTATGAAATAATTAATTAATTAATGAGCTGGCTTCTTGACCTTGTCTTCACAAACAGGTAAAAAAAATATTTGCATCTTCCAAATCATACCTTACTTAGAAATGAGAATTTCCAAATGAAGTGCTGTTAGTTTCCTTTCTTAGCATGAAAATTTAATTCATTCTCATTAAATGCACACTCTCAACCAGGATTGTTAGGCATCTCTCTATTTTCACCCTGGTAAAGGAAGTTGGAAGGACTACTCTGCCAAAAGCAGCACTAAACTGCAGAGTAATCACCATAAGTTACTGCAACTTCGGGATTTGGAAATTAATGGTGTTGGAGAGAAGGTTAAATAGGCATTGCTCCCATTAGTGCAGGGTTGGATTTTATTGCCATTTTCTACCCTTCTTTCAAGAATGCCTGTCATTCATGGGCATCATGATTAGAGTCCACTGCAAATAAGGAGAGTTAAAAAAGGAGTTTCAGACATTAGAGCAGCATCCTCTGCATATGACTCCCTATAACATTTAGTTATTTTTCTATGGCAGTGCTTTTTCAATTTTTTATATATATATATAATTATATATATAATTATATATGTATATAGTATAACATTATATATAATATTTTATATATATATATAATTTACATATATATATGTATAAATATTCTGTTGTATTTGAGCTTTCAGTGTGACCCCGAAAGGTGAGGGAAACAATCAATTACTTTTGACATTTCAAACCAATAATAAATTTACTGGATGAAATTCCAAAACTTGGAACCCAACTTTACTTTTTCTAAACTGAAATGTGGTATAATTGATTTCTGCTGTAATCAAAGTAAAGCCCAGAAGAGGAGCTTCTAATAGTCCTGACGTCTGTGGAATTGAATTTTAAAGCCTCTTTTCTATACTGTAAAGCCAATGTTTCAAATAAGAGCTGGGGAAATGGAACTCTGCATCCTTAGCACATATTTAGCTCTTTTTGGGCCCTATCTTCATTGTTCTCTCCTTGTATTGTTTAATTCCTGAACATGTCTCTCTTACCCACTAAAATGTTAGCTTTTCTCTGAGAAGCAGCTAAGTTTGTTTCACATTCATGCATATTTTTGAGGCCTTGGCTTATTAACTGCACAAGAGATTCATTATATTCTAATTTAAAATGTACAATGTGCATAAAAATGCTCAATTGTGGCACATTTGAACCTATTCATGTCTTTAAACATGAAGTTCAAGATAGAACATCTGCAATTCTTTGTCTTAGGCTTTGTGTTAATTTCTATTGCTGCATAACATGTTATTAAAATCTTAGTGGCTTAAAACAATACAAAATTATTATCTCACATTTTCTGCAAATTAAGTCTGCCACAGTTTCACTAGCTTCTCTGTTCAGGACCCACATGGCTGAAACTAGGTACCAACAATTGGTATTGTTTTTGAAGAAGAAGAATAAAAACTTGCATTTGGAAAACGTCCTAGTTTATGACATACTTTTACCTTCTACTGTTATCTTCAATCAAGGAATGATTTTCATTAATAAAATTATAAATGCTCCCCCAAAATATTATGCCAATGAACAGGAAGGAATAATTGCCTTAAACTGGAAAACTTTAAAATAAATTACTAGTTTAAAAAAAATCAGCCAGCAACAGGATATACTTCATCCGGTTGTTGCATTTTGTGAAGAATGGACTTGGAAGTCCTCCTACTTAGCTAAGAAGGCTTTTCTGGGTGTAGTGCGCTGTTTCAAGCAAGCTATTTCAATAATGTAAGAGTGTAAACTACTTTAGAATTACAATGTAAACAGAATTTTCAATCTCGTATTGCAATTATACATTAATTGCAGAATCAACTTAGAATATAGAAATCCTCAAAACTGTTGACAGGAATAAAAAAGGGATTTGGTTCTGTAAACAAGGGCACAATTTCCCAGCAGCTGGCTTGGGTTGCCCAGCAGCCACTCAATTAGGTTTTTGCTGCATAGGCAAGTTCCACAGACGTTGATTGTGAGCAACCCATTCATGGAAAAAACTGGGCACTGAATACCTACATTAGTCATGTCTTTTTTTCCTCATTCTTAAAATTGCCTCAATGCAAAATAATGAAGCATGGGAGCCAGGCAAGATGATGTGGCCTAAATCATGGATATTAGAATTGATTTGTCTGGGTTCAAATAGGAGACCCAACACCTAGAGGACCATGGGCAATTAACATTTTAATGATAATTTAGTCTTTTCATCTGTACATTGGGGATAATGTTTCTACCCATCTTTTAGGCTTATTGTAAATTTTAAAAGATACAGTACGTGGAAAAATATTATCTCAGAACTCGAAAGTGTGATTCCTAAAAAAAAAAGTATATATTTTATCTTTTCTTTTTCATTGACACATAATAATTGCACGTTTGCAGGAGACACAGTAATATTTCTATACATGCACACCATGAATAATGATAAAATTAGGGTAATTAGAGTATCCATCAACTGAAATAGTTATCATTTCTTTTTGTCATAAACATTCGAAATCCTATCTTCTAGCTATTGAAAATATATAGATTGGGTAGTATGGTCATTTTAACAATATTATTATTTTTTCAGTCCAGGAACCTCATATTTCTTTTCATATTTCGAGGCCTCTCATTTTTTTCATCAGTGTTTTGTAGTTTTCATTGTAGAGATCTTTAACCTCCTTTGTAAATTAAATGGAATCATTTCTTTGATTTCTTTTTCAGCTAGTTTATTATTACTGTATAGAAATGCTATTGAGTTTTGTAAATTGATTTTGTATACTGCAAACTTAATGAACTTATTTATCAGTTCTAAGAGGTTTTTGGTGGAGTCTTTTGGTTTTTCTTTATGTAAGATATGTCATCTACAAAGAGGAAAAACATGATGTTCTCTTTTTCTATTTGGATGCCTTTATTTCTTCATCTTGCTTGATTGCTCTAACTAGGACTTCCAGTACTTTGAAGAATAAGAGTGGAGAAAGTGGGCATTCTTTTCTTGTTTCAGTTCTTAGAGGAAAGACTTTTAATTTTTCCCTGTTCAGTATAAGATTAGTGGTGAATTTGTTACTTTTCTTCCTCACTTGTCTCTTTTCCAAGGTGGTAACTATATAAAGGTTACCTCTCCAGTATATGTTCACAGTCACGAAGGGAGGCCTATGAGGGAACGCTCTGGTTTACTCTAATGTGGAGAGGTGTAATCTCATCCCTGGAGAACTCCTGTTGGTGTTTGCCATGGAATGACTAATTCCCTATTTCTGGAGTTGACAACCACTACCAAAATTCCTGCCATGGACCTGCTGTGTGGCCAACTCATGCTGCTCCAATTCCTCTGATAAGTTTCACTGACAGCCCTCTCAGCAGCTCTATACCCTGCTGGCAGGGCACACGGGACTCCTGGGGCTGCTGCACATGGCATGTTGACCACAGTCAAAGAGGAAGTATCTCTGAGCACTTCTTTCTAGACCCTTTCCTCTGCCCTTGCTTCTCTACTGCTCCTAAGCCTTCCTGCATGGTCAGGGGCAGCAGACTAGATATTATTAGATTTTCCCTTTTCTTTCAAGGAGTTTTATCACTCCAATTTCCACTTTCATCAATACCTAGAGTGTTGGAAATTGTGGGTTCCTTTTAGGAACTCATGTAATATTCTCTCCATGGATTCATCCTCTGTGAATCATCCTTCTACTTTAGCAATGAGGAGCTTCTACTTGCTTTTCCTCTCTGGGAGGAACTTTCTTTAGTTAATGGTCTGTCACCACTACATAATGGTTCAATGAAAAACAAATATGGTTCAAATTATCCAGAAATAGATTTATATTAAAGGGATGCTTTAAAATTAATAAAATTCTTGTCACTATAAAACGGGATGTTCATTACTAATGTCTTATAAAAAACTTCTTTGACCATCCAAAGCACTCACAATTATACTCATTTCAGCATTTATCACATTGTTTTATAACTGTGTACTTATCTATCTCCCCCTCTAAACTACCTGCTCTTTGGGGCATAGACAGAATCATTAATGCATGAACAGATGAGCTTGAGCAGGAGGAAAAGGACCAGGCCTGAACCACTTGGTCAATGTAAAGATGAAAAAGCATTTATGAATCATTAAAACATGTATGAGCCAATAAGATGGTTTCCATTTTGTTCCCAGAAATGTTTACTATGCTTATGCTAATAGAAACCTCAGCAAATTCCAGACTTTAGAAATAAATTCTTATGACCTGTTGTAACACTTTATTTTCTGTGTTTCTTAGAAGCCTAAAAAGGAAACCAGTGTACTTAAATATATTAGTAAAATATCTATATCATTAAAATATTTGTAGTTTTACACATAATTGGGAAAAGGTAGCACGGTGTGACATGGAAGATTCTTGACCAAGAGGTACATATTCTGTATTCTAGTCACGCCATAGTTCCTCAATAGCTGCATGATGCTGGGCAAGTCATGTAAAGCTTAGTCCTCAGTTCCATGGCCTGCACACATGAAAACAGTCACTATTAAGTTGCTACAACATTTAATTTCTGTAAGCTTCATATTCAGAAGACATAAAGTAAGATGAGAAAAACACTGCTTCAAAAGAATGTTATAAGAACTAAATGAGACTATATTTAGAAAAATATGTTGTGAAGTGATAAGAATATAATAAAATGTAAGATTTATTAAGCACTTACTCTGAGTTTACAAGAATTTCCTATGTATTAACTTACTTAATTCTCACAACAACTTTCACAGCAACCCACATACTAGTTGTTATTATACTAACCTGACCCTCTATTGGCAGTATCAGATAAAGCTTTTCAGTTCTCTCAGCATCTAGGCTGTGTCTTGAATCATCATGTTTGCTCCATCTTACCTGCCACCAGGGCTAATTCTGTCCATGCTCACATGGTTCTGCTTTCTGAAGCTGAGCAGCTATGTGCTCTTCCAGACTTTGGATTCAGTTGAAGGGCCATACCACAAGGTATAGGACCTTGCTCACAAGGTGGTTACCAAATGGGTCAAGTGATATAAATCCGAAGTGCAAAGGACATAGCTTCCTCTGGGGGAAAACTTTGATCACTGTGCATCAGAGGATAGGAGAAAGTCGTTAGTCTTTTCTTTCTTCTGCCTTCAATAACGATTCTGTCTATTCATCCTGTCTGGAAATATACTAGGAACCTAAGTCAGTGTACTGACTGTGTGAACTAAGTGTATTGCCCTCACTCAAATCATGATACAATAACCAGTATAACAATGCATTGCTTCTCATCCTTCTCTGCCTTACTTCCCTTTTCCTTCACTTTTAATGACCTAGGACTGCATGTCTCAAATAAGCATTGGCATCTAAATATTGCAACAGGCTCTGCTTTCCTGGGAATCAGGTTAAGATAAATTCCTCCCTGACTATGGTACTGATGAGAAACATAGTAATGACAGCCTCCTGTATTTATAGAATGCAATGCAGTTGTAGAGCTCTTAATCACTTTATTTTTCTCATTAGTATCATTCTACTCCAGTTAACAAAAGCTATTGTAAACAGTTTTATAATCTCAAACTTTATATAACATTTCTTTTAAAAAATATTTCCTTACTGAAGTATTATTTATGTACAATCAAATAAACTTTCAAATCATAATTGTTTAAGATTGTTTAAACAACCTTGTTTGATGAGCTTTAACAAATAAAATTTCCTGAATTGTCATCACCCAAATCAAGATATAGATCATATTTATCATCCCAAAAAGTGTCATCACGACTCTTTCTAGTCAATCATTTCACTTCCAGAGTCAACCACTCTTCTGGTTTATATAATCATATACTAATTTTGGCAGCCCTTGAATTTCATATAATTAAATTATAGCATTTTGTGTCTGGCTTCTTTCTCTTAGAATAGTATTTTGAAGATTCACCTATGCTCTTTTTGGTTTCAGTATTCCATTCCTTTTTAATGTTGAGCGGTATTCCATTTAGTGATTGTACTGTAATTTGTTTACCTAATTATTTGTTTACTTTGAATGACATTTCTTGTTCACATCTTTTTTTATTAACTAGCAGACAACTGATAATCTGAGCACCAGAACAATTTGTCTCTATCTATTGTATATACAGAGTAACTCTGTATCTGGATCAAAAGTGATAATTAATAACGGACTCTAGAAAATAAGCCTCTTACAACTAAATTTGCAAATGTGTGCTCTGCAAAACATAAAGTTCTAAGAACTGACTTTTTATAACAAGTTTTTGTAATCTAATAAAATTTGAAAACTCAAACTTTCTCACAAACATACTAGCTTCTTACAAGCTCTGAGATTTCCCGCAGTTAAAGAACCTTGTTTATTGTTTTGAATCCAGATTTCCAAAGTTTATTAACCTTAGAACTCCCCCATTTGGAGTTTTCTTACTTATTTTAAAATCATTGGTCTACATACAATTTTTTTTATCTATCTATCTATCTATCTATCTATCTATCTATCCATCCGTCCATCTGTATCTATCTACATATGTATACACATACACCAATGCATAACATTGTACTACTACTAACGCACATGTACATACACATTTTTAAAACTATGCATCTAACTGGATTATTGAGGCAATTATCATATTAATTTAATGGAACAATATTCTAACCCAAGTCTAATGCTCTATAAGAACAAATTCCTATGTACTTAAGGAATAAAAACTCATGAAATACGCATATCATATAAAATTCCCAACTTCTGGTGTGAGGCACAGAGAAAGGTAGAGAGTTTTCCCAGAGCTACATAAAAGTTCGTGGAAGAGCATTAAAAAATTTTTCTAATGATCCTCTCTAGTTTGCCTCTTTATATATAATAAACACTTTTGAAAATAAATATACACATGCACATGAGGGGTCACAGAAAGTGGGACAGGCTGCAAGCCCACTGGGGAGTGATGTGGTATGTATGTGCATGAGAGCTGAAATGAGGGTAAAGGTGGATGGAGGAAGGGGATGATAGAAAGTGACTGAACATCCATGAGAAAGAGTGTAGAAATGGCAGAGTGGGGGTATATGGAAGGCCAATGTCATATCCTCTCAATAGAACAGGACTGTGTGTGCTGTGACTATGGATTCTTGGTAAAGGCATCTTAGACTTTTCAGTTCAAATAATTATACAAGTGAGATTCTCATAAGAATGTTTCCTTTTAGATTTGTATATGAAGATATTTGACACAGGTCAATAGTAAGATTCCTCTACAAGAACGTGTGAAAAATTATGACTCATAATTAAAATAGAGAATGAATGTATAATGCCAAAGATCCAAAGATATAATGCAAAAACATCTTAAAGAGATGGAAAGAAAACTCTAAGCACTTGACCCAAGGGATTAACTTCTCTATGGAGAAATGTGCCCGTTAGGAAGCAGCTCATCAGCCAGGAAGTGCAGAAAGGAGGAGCTAGAGATGCCAGTGCGGTCAGTTTCTATCCTCCCAGCGTGAAGGGGAGTCCTCATACAAATCCTTAATATCCCAGTCCCTGCAGCCAACTGATTTATGCTGTGTAGACTGTCTCATTGAGACATCAGAGATTATGCCTGGTGATACTCAATACACTCACAACCACTGAGTGACCTGACATATTTCCATGTTCAGCGAGCAAATTTAGGTCGTAATTTGGTTTCCCATGAAGATTTGCTTAGGGGGAGAATGAACTGGTCATATTGATGCAAATGTTCTCAGCCTTTTGACGGTTATATTTCTCATCGTAAATCAATAAGATAGGCTCTGCTTTTTACATCACTCATCCTAAGTTTGATTTGTGAGAATTTGAAAGAGCATTTCTTAATATGCTAACAAGTTATGTGCTTAATATGCTAAGCAGTCTTTAAGCTGATGAGACTGAAGGCCAGCCTGTAGACCACGTCAAATTCTCTAAGACAAGGATGGCCAACTGACTTTTCCCTTGAAACCCTTGACTCTTCGGTGTTTTTAGCTTCAAATCGTTCCATTCTTATCCAGAAATGACAGATATGCCTAAAGCAAACTAAAGATTGCATTCAATGAAAAAATTCCTTTAGTAGGTGGGTTTTTCCCAAGCCCAGGAAAATACTAAATATAGTAATTTTTAAAGAATACTGGAAAAACAAGGGCATTTTTCCTGTCTTCAAACCCTCAGTTACATTTACTAAGATATCAAGTTAGCTTTTTATTTCTGTGGCATGTTATGTAGAAGGGAGTTTAGATGCAAAAATTTATATTTTCAATGATGTGCACTAACGATTTTAGCAAATTGCCTTATTGCTATTGCCCTGTTTTAATAAACATTGTATCTAAGGTATTCTCTGTGCTTCAACACAGATAAGATAAGCTAATTTATTGTAATACCTATCTTCTTGACACTGAGTAAATTTTTCCTAATGCATTCATTATGACTCCAGATAGGCCAATGATTATTTCATATATGCTAATTAGGAATCACTTTATTCAGTCAGCCATACACATCAGTAAACAAGTGTAATGAATTCCCCAGAGAGGTGATAAAAAGACAATGATTTGCTTTTCACTACAGCTTGGAGAATTTACCCTACAATCAAGGAGTAATTAGAGAAGAAAATGAAGAGTTAGAAAACATATTTGCAGGTGTGAGCACTTGGCAAAGCATGTTTCTTTGCAAAGATGAAATTGAAATGGACATCTTCATTACTAATCATATATGTAGAAATACATTAGTTATTATGCTCTCCTTTCAGAAGTAAGCAAAAAAAGATACAACCAATGTAATAATCTCATTTGAATGCTAGATTTCCACAAAGGCAGAAAATGAAATCAACTCAGTATGTTCCTAATTATTTATTATTTAATTATAGAGATTTACCCCCTCAATATCAAACTTATTGATATTAATTTTTAATGCTACCAGTTGCAACAGACCTCTCATTCTAATTTTGAGTTCATTGTTCAGTGATTGAAATAAGGAACAGAGGTGGTGGTTAGGAGAAGCAGAGTCATTAAACTAACTGATTTAACTGCTATCTGTATTGGATTTTCCATTTACCATCCTATATTTTGCTTCCAAAGACATTTTCAAAAACTGTCATGTTGAGGGAAGAAGTATGGCTTTAAAATACATCATTTATTATCTATCTATTTTTTTCTTATCAAGTCAGGTGTCACAAGTGCAAGCTGCATTCTTCCAGTATAGCTTTTAGACTTAGTTTGACCCTAGTTAATTTGCTCGCTTGCCAGGTATTGTTACTTGGCACCAGTAAATACAATCTTATAACTAATCATGATCCACGTCAGTTATGGTAAGATTCTCAGAGGTTCTATAGTTCACATTAGGGGTTGGAAATAAAAAGAAGAACATTTTAATTATCTGGAAAGCAGTCAAACAACAAATCAAACATTTACAAACTAAAAGCTTCTTTATAAAATTACAATTTAGCTTCTAGGCTTTCATAATAACTTGTTTTTCTGACCACGGAAATACTTTAGAAAAAGTAAGCAAGCCATTCTATTAGTCGTAATGCAGGAATAAAGTCTTGAACTCATGAACAACAGCCTGTAATAAGGGAGAAAGGTCCTGGCTTATTAAAATTAATGTCAATCAGTTTAGACAGGAAATCAATAATTGTCCACTTACATTGTCCATTCTTCCATAATAGTGAGAAATAAGCTTGATATCTATTTTAGTTCCACTGAAACTTTACTAGGAATTTATTGTGGATGGGTAAATTCAGTCATTTGGGAAAACACCTTGGAATAATTTGCCAAGATAATCATAAGCTTCATGCATTTAGCTGTGGTTCCTCTGTTAGTCTAACTTGGACTGATCATCCAAGGAAACCATGAAAAAAAGATTTTGAAAGAAGAATGTACAAGAACATAAACATTGGTAATGTCTTTTGAAATCCTAAAAATAATCTTTTTTATTTAAATATGTTTGCTAGTAAATAATGGGTTTGTGACATGATAATAAAGTGTGTTTCAAAAGCAGAGATTATCTCAAAAGTAATATAATTCTAGTTCTGAAAAAGGAGCACATTTAGGCATAGGCCAATCATTTACTATCTTCATTTAATAAAGTTGTGAAAATAGAAGTTATAGTAGCTCATGGATATGAACTGAATGGTTATAACAAATGATGGGTTCCATAGAGAGGTAAGACTATGGTATGGTTCACTTCCTTCCAAATACTAAGTCCTAATTTTCAGATATATGTCCCACAAAAACCATTAGAGGAAACCATCTGGAAACTAAAATTCTCATTTACTTTTGAAAGGTTTACAGACATATGAGACTGTTTTTAAAAAAGAGGAAGAAAGTGAGAGAACAATAGATATGTTTATTGCACACTGAGTATTAGCAGAAAGGAAATATTTTAATAGGTGTTGGAAAGGACAGTGGAGCATCTAGCTAAAATATCTTACTCTATAAGAGAAAAGACAGAGTTCCCCAAGAGTATTAGCTAATCAAAGCCAAAGCAGAAATTTGGAGGAACATTTTGGGGTTTCTAATTGAGTGTTCATTCCATTGTATCCAGCAACCTTATTTTTTCTGGCCCCAAAGGGAAATTTTAAATTTTAGTTTTCCTTTAATCATTTTTGAAATAAATTAATAAAACAGGGAAGCATTTAATCCTAGGTGATATCATGTTTTGCATTACCCCAAAACAACTGCTGACTTTAGGTGTGTAGGTATTTCTTCTCTCAGATTACTTATGTCATAATAACAAATATCATAACGTATCTCCATGAAAAAAATGTACTTATATTCAATGATATTCTGTCACAACCACACTTAAGAATTACTCCATGAAGATTTTAGCTTTAATCATTCAACAACTCTACTAGAAAGAAACAATTAACCACCCTGTTAGAAGGTGTAAGACACTGTCAAAGATGTTAAGCTCTGATTAATTGCTTTTTTATTTGAGTAGACATGAGATGGTCTTATGCTTTCCCAGCATGTAAAATGTCTCCTCAGAAGTAAAAATAAAGCCATCATAAAAATAAACACGTTCTTATATGTCCAAGGCCTTTTAAAAATAAACACATAAGAGATGCTAAATACTGAAAGATGGCTATCACCTTCTTAGGTGGAGGGTGGAGGCCATTCCTGTATCAAAGAAGTGATAATGAGTGGTGTCAAAGCATTCAGGTGGTGATTTAAAATGTAGCCATTTGAATCATATTACAAACCTATTTACGATATTACAAACATATTTACGTTTGACTCTTGGCTCTCTACTTATGATCTGGATGATCTGTGTTACCGCTAGAAGGTATACAAGTTACCCTGTGCTACTGGTGGCATATCCTTGTGGGTATGCAGCAACTTCAGTTCTTGCCTCCTCAGAAGAAAAAATTCGACTGAGGGGTATAAGGCAGAGAAAGACACCAAGACACTAAAGCAAGTTTCAGAGCAGGAGCAGAAGTTTATTTTAAAAGGCTTTCGAACAGGAAATGAAAGAAAGTTCACTTAAGAGATCCAAGTGGGCTCCTGAAGAACAACGAGAGCATTTGACCTTGACCCTAGGGCTTTATAGGCTTGGGTCTTTCCCATGATTCTTCCCTTAGCCTGGGCTTCCCGCATGCACAGTGCCCTCCTTACCCTTGGGATGTGAGCACACGCAGTGCGTTTAGGAAGTTGTATGCATAACCAATTGAAGCTTTCTTCCCTTCTCCAGTGGAGTGCACCTGGTAGGTCATTCTTTGCCATTTCATCTCTTCACACACATTCCCAGGAAGTTTCTTCTCACTGGCATCTGCAATTCAATTAGTTCTTTAATGTTGATAGCTGTGGATTTGATAGCTGTGGATCGTCAGGATATTGTTTTCTCCCTGGCGCCCTGGCACTGGCTGCCAAATTATTATTTTTAGAGAGCAATGCGATTATCGTCAAACCATCACCCGACATTCCTAGCGAGTGGGGGGAGAAGAGGCCTCTCCTGCCCCACTCATGCCAATCTAACTACCTGTAACATTTGCAAAGGTGAAATAATCTCTCTCTACTTAAGTTGTCACATTTGTAAAATGTGACTAATAATGGCATCAGTTACTACTAGGGCTTCTGTGAGAGCTAAATGTGCTTGCTAAAAAATGAATTGAAGAACAGCATAAAGCAAGCAATCAATAAGTTTGACATATGCTGCAATGACAATTATAAACTCCTTTTCATCTCTGTTCCATTCCTATGTAGATTACCTAGAGAGGCCTGTTCTTAGCAACAGATGAATGGGACATTGGCCAAAATCAATTATCATATTTCAAAAGTCAATTATGGATTGTTTTATGTAAAAATATAGCAAGGCATTTGATTAAGTTGGAAGTGAAGGTTTTAATCCATTTTCAAGTCATATTTGCACCCTGAAATTCCACGTTTCTGAGACACTTTACTGTAAACCATTGACAAATTTAAAATATTACAATACACAATTCTGAGCTCAAATTTAAAATGCCTTGGCTAAAATATCTATTCCAGGGTTAAAACTATTGACTAACTTTGGGCTTAAATAGAAAAATCACAATTCATGATGCATCTTGAATTAAACAGAATATAGTTTAAATTTGGCAACAATTTAATTCTAGTGATACATTCATCGACAGACTCCAAACCATTTGCAAATATGTACTGTATCATTATCCTCATTTAACAATGACTCCAAAGCATAGGCAGAGATTAGTGTTTTCAGCCAACTAACCAAGCATTTATTGACCTGCTGCTGAGTACTGATGAATGTCCCAGGAGCTAAGGTATATCTTTAAGTTTCTCATTTACTTCTATTTTCTAATATATACTGCCTGAAGTAGAAAATTAGTGAGTCATATAAATTCAATTGAACAAATATTTATAACACCTAGCACTAGGCTAGATGGGTAAGGGGAAAGTAAGATGATTGAAATAGGATGTCTTTCCTTAAAAATAATACAAATTTGTAGGGGAGATATTTGTAATCATAATTGACAGATGTTACATGTTGTAGTAAGTACTTTATATGTGTTGTCTCAATTCATTTTCACAACCACCTTATAGATAGTACTGACCTAACTCATAGTAAGAAAATTGTATCTTAAAGAGGTTGAGGGACTTTCTCAAGGTTACATGGTAAAGGCTGGGGGAGGGTAATCTCTCATTTGCATCACCACGGGTGGAGCCTCATTGTCCTACCTCTGGGTGGGGTTCTGAAATCTCCAACAAAATAGCCCTAGCCTTCTGCAGCAAGACACAATATTCCTTCAAGAGCTTCACACATTCTCTCCTTCCTTACCAATTTTAGTATATATAGCCAGGCACAGTAGCTACTCCAGAGCCTGAAGATCAGGCTTTCCAGGCCAGCCTAGGGAAGATAGCAAGATCCATCCGTATAAAAAAAAGGAAAGAAAATTAGCTGGGCATGGTGGTGTGTGCCTGTAGTCCTAGCTACTATGGAGGCTGAGGCAAGAGGATAGCTTAAGGCCAAGAGTTCAAGAGTTCAAGTATGGTGAACTTGAACTCTTGAACTTGAACTCAAACTCTTGGGCTTAAGCTATCCTCTTACCTCAGTGATCATGCCACTGCTCTCCACCTTGGGTGGCAGAATGAGACACTGTTTCTGAAAAAAAAAAAAAAACTAAACAGACAACAAAAAATCAAATCCATTATATTTTAATAAAAATATTCTATGGATAATAGCTCTACTTTCTAAATAAAAATAATTGATAAAAAAGATATAATTTTTAAACGCCATCTAAATTTATATCATTTGAGATGTTATTTGTCTATCTTTTAAGTTTTTAAAAAACTAATAGATACAATTGTATGTATTTAGATGCAAGACTAGATGTTTTGTAGTATATATACATTGTGAAATGACTAAATGTAGCTATTATAATTAACATTTGTATTGCCTCACATAGTTATCATTTTTGTGATTAAAAAAACCTTAGTATCCATTCAGCATTTTTTAATTTTCAGTTTTTAATTTTTATGGGTACATAGTAGTTGTACATGAAATGTTTTGCTGCAGGCATGCAATACATAATAATCACATTATGGAGAATGAGGTATTCATCCCCTTGAGCATTTATCCTTTGCGCTACAAATAATGCAACTTTACACTTTTAGTTATTTTTAAATGTACAATTAAATTATTATTGACTCTAATCACTCCATTGTACTATCAAATAGATCTTTCTCATTCTTTCTATTTTTTTGTTGTGCCCATTAACCGTTTCCACCCTTCATCCCACATGCACTACCCTTCCCAACCTCTGTTAACCATCCTTCTACTCTTTATTTCCATAAATTCAGTTGTTTTGATTTTCAGATTCCACAAATAAGTGAGAGCATGCAATGTTTGTCTTTCCGTGCCTGGTCTATTTCAGTTGACAGAATAATCTTTAGTTCCATCTATGTTATTGAAAATGACAGGATCTCGTTTTTCTTTACCATTGAATAGTACTTCATTGTGTATATGTACCACCTTTTCTTTATTCATTCATCTGTTGGATGGACTTTAGGCTGTTTCCAAATATTGGCCATTATCAACAGTGCTGCAATAAATGTGGGAGTACAGATATATCTTCTATATACTGATTTCCTTTCTTTTGAGCATATACACAGCAGTAGGATTGCTGGATCATGTGGTAGCTCTATATTTAGTTTTTTGAAGAACTTCCAAACTGTTCTTTATAGTTTGTACTAATTTACATTTCCACCAACAGTGTACAAGCGTTCCCTTTTCTCTACATCCTTGGCAGCATTTTTTATGGTCTGACTTTTGGATATAAGCCATTTTAACTAGGGGGAGGTGATAGCTCATTATAGTTTTAATTTGCATTTATTTGAAGATCAATGATATTAAGCACCTTTTCATATTCCTGTTTGCCATTTGTATGTCTTCTTTTGAGAAATGTCTATTCAAATATTTTACCTAATTTTTAATTGGATTATTATATTTTTTTCATATAGAGTTGTTTGAGCTCCTTGTGTATTCTGGTTATTAATACCTTGTCAGATGGGTAGATTGCAAATATTTTCTTCCATTTTGTGAGCTGTCTCTTCACTTTGTGGATTATACCCTCTTCTCTGTAGAAGCTTTTTAACTAGATGTGATCCCATTTATACACTTCTGCTTTGGTTGCCTGTGCTTGTAGGGTATTACTTAAAAAATGCTTGTCCAGACCAATGTCCTGGAGAGTCTCCCCAAAGTTTTCTTATAGTAGTTTTATAGTTTGAAGTCTTAAATTTAAGTCATTAATCTATTTTGATTTGAGTTTTCTATATGGTGATAGATAGATATCTAGTTTCATTTTTCTGTATACGGATCTCCAGTTTTCCCAATACCATTTATTAAAGAGACTGTCTTTTCTTCCAGGATATAAACTTGGCACCTTTGTCAAAAATGAGTTCACTGTAGGTGTGTGGATTTGTTTCTTGGTTCTCTATTCTGTTCCATTGGTCTATGTGTCTGTTTTTATTCCAGTACCATTCCGTTTTGGTCACTATATCTCTGAGGTGTAACTTGAAGTCAGGTAATGTGATTTCTCCAGTTTTGTTCTTTTTGCATAGGATAGCTTTAGCTATTCTGGGTCACTTGTGTTTCAGTGTGAATTTTATGGGTTTTTTTTTTTTTTTCCATTTCTGTGAGAACAGTCATCAGTATTTTGACAGAGATTGCACTGAATCTCTAAATTTCTTTGGGTAGTATGAACATTTTAACAATAATGATTCTTCTAATCAATGAACATTGAATATCTTTTTATTTTTGGTGTCCTCTTCAACTTATTTCATTAATGTTTTATAGTGTCATTATAGAGATACTTACTTCTTTGGTCAATGTAATTCCTAAGTATTACATTTTATTGATGGCTATTGTAAATGGGATTACTTTTTTAAAAATTTCTTTTTCAGATTGTTAAATGTTAACATTTAGAAATGCTATGGATTTTTGTATATTGGTTTTGTATCTTGAAACTTCACTGAATTTGTCAGTTCAAATAGCTTTTTTTTGGGTGGAGTCTTTGGTTTTTCCAAATACGAAATCATATTATCTGTAAACTAGGCTAATTTGACTTCTTCATTCCAATTTGGATGCCCTTTACTTCTTTCTCTTATCTGATTGCTCTCAGTATCGTTGTGGTGTTCCAGACCTTAGAGGAAGTTTTTTAGTTTTTCCCCATTGAGTATATTAACAGGCACGGTGGCTCACACTTGTAATCCCAGCACTTTGGGAGGCCAAGGCGGGTGGATCACAAGGTCAGGAATTTGAAATCAGCCTGACCAACATGATGAAACCCCATCTCTACTAAAAGTGCAAAAAATAGTCAGACGTGGTGGTACACACCTGTAATCCCAGCTACTCAGGAGGCTGAGACAGGAGAATCGCTTGAACCCTGGAGCAGAGGTTGCAGTGAGCTGAGACCATGCCACTGCACTCCAGCCTGGGCAACAGAGCAAGACTCTGTCTCAAAAACAAAACAAAACAAAACAGTGGGTCCACTGTATATATGGCTTTTAGTATGCTGAGGTATGTTACTTCCATATCCAGTTTTTTGAGGGTTTTCATCATGAGGGGATGTCAAACTTTATCAAATGCTTTTTCAACATTAATTGAGATGATCTTATAGATTTTGTTTTTCATTCTATTCAGTAAGTATGATGTATTACATTGGTTAAACTACAAATGTTGAACCATCCTTGCATCCCAAGGATAAATTCCACTTGGTCAGAATGAATGATCTTTATATCATATCGGTGAATTTGGTTTGCTAGTATTTTGTTGAGGATTTTTGCACTGATGTTCATGAGAGATATTAGCTTATAGTTTTCTTTTTTTGGTTGGTCTTTGTCTGGTTTTGGCATCAAGGTAATACTGACCTCATAGAATGAGTTTGAAAGTTCTCCCTTCTCCTCTATTTTTTGAAATAGCTTCAGTGGGATTGATATTAATTCTTTAAAGGTTTAGTAGAATTTAACAGCAAAGCCATTGGATTCTGGGCTTTTCTTCACTTTGAGACTTTTTGTTACAGCTTCTATCTTGCCATTTGTTATTGGTCTGTTCAGGTTCTGAATTTCTTCATGGATTAATCTTGGTAGACAGTTTGCATCTTGGAATTTGTTTATTTCTTCTAGATTTTTCATTTTATTGGCATATGATTTCTCATAGTAGTCACTAATAGTATTTGAATTTCTGCAGTATCAGTTGTAATGGCTCCTTTTTCATCTCTGATTTTCTTTGTTTGGGTTTTATGTCTTTCTATGTAGTTGGTCTTGCTAAAGTTTTGTCAGTTTCGTTTGACTTTTCAAAAAACCAACTTCTTGTGTCCTGTATCTTTTGTATCGTTTTCTTCATTTCAATTTTATTTATTTCTGTTCTGATCTTTATTATTTATTTTCTATCACTAATTTGGGGTTTGGCTCACTCTTGCTTTTCTCATTCTTTAAGATGTATCATTAGATTGTTTATTGTTTTTCTTCTTTTTTGATGTAGGCACTTGTATCTATAAAATTCCCCCTTAGTACTACATTTGCTGTATCCCACAGGTTTTGGTATGTTGTGTATCATGTGATTTGTTTCAAGAAATTTCAATTTCCTTCTCAATTTCTCCATTGACCCACTGGTCATTCTAAGAGAGTACTGTTTAATTTCCATGTATTTGTATTATTTCCAAACTTCTTCTTGTTTTATTGATTAACAGTTTTATTCTGTTGTGGTCAGAGATGTTTGATATTATTTCAAGTTTTTGAATATTTTAAGACTTTCTTTGTGACCTAACATATGGTCTATTTTTGAGAATAATCAACATGTTGAGGAGAAGAATATGTATTCTGTAGCCATTGAATAAAATGTTCTATAAGTATCTAGCATATCAATTTGGTATATAATGCATATTAAGTCAAATGTTTCTTTGTTGATTTTCTGTCTGAAAGATCTGTCCAATGCCAAATATGAGATGCTGAAGTCTTCAGCTATTATTGTACTAAGGTCTGACATGGTTTGACTCTGTGTCCCCAACCAAATCTCATGTTGAATTTTAATCCCCGGTGTTGGGTTAGGGACCTGGTAGGAGGTGATTGGCTCATGGGAACAGATTTTACCTTTGATGTTATTGTGATAGTGAGTCCTTATGAGATCTGGTTGTTCAAAAGTGTGCAGCACTTCCCTCTTCACTCTCCCTCTCTTCCACCACCATGTGAAAACGTACCTGCTTCCCTGTTACCTTCTGCCATGACTGTAAGTTTCCTGCGGCCTCCCCAGCCATGCCTCCTGTACAGCCTGTGAAACTGTGGATCAATTAAACCTTTTTTCTTCATAAACTACCCAATATCAGATAGTTATTCACAGCAGTGTAAGAATGGACTAATACATAGTGCATCTCTCTCTTTAACTCTAATAATATTTGCTTTATATGTGAGAGTGTTCCACTGTTGGGGCATATGTATTTAAAATTGTTGTATCCTTTTGCTGAATTAACCACTTTATGATAATATAGTGATCTTCTTTGTCTCATCTTATGGTTTTTGTCTTGATATCTATATTGTCTGATATAAGTATAGCTGCTTTTGCTCTTTTTTGGTTTCCATTGGCATAGAATATCTTTTTCCATCCCTTCATTTTTATTCTATATGTGTCTCTATAGGTGAAGGATGTTTCCTGTAGGCAACAGATTAATAGGTCTTTTCTTTTCTTCAGTGAGCCATTCTATGTCTTTTGATTGGATACTTTAGTCCATTTACATTAAATATAATTATTGATAAGTAAGAACTTCTTCCAATTTTTTAATTTGTTTTCTGGTTGCTTTGTAGTCCTTTCTCTCTCTCTTCCCTTCCTTTTGTCCTTGCTCTCTTGCTTCCTTGCTTTCTTTCCCATCTTCCTTTTAGTGAAGGTGTTTTCCTCTGGTGATATGATTTATTTTCTTGCTTTTTTGGGTGTGTATCTGTTATGCTTTGAGGTTACCATGAGGGTTGCAAATACTTTCTTATAACCTATTATTTTAAGCCAATAACAACTTACAACTGTTTCCATAAACAAACCAGAAAGAAAACTAATAAAGACTCTCCGCCTTAAGTTTATCTTCTTCTTTTAAACTTCCTGTTGTTTTTGTTTATATCTTCCTATATTGTCTATGTCTTAAAAAGTTGTTGTACTTATTATTTTTGTTTAATTATTTAGTCTTTCTACTTTATTATTTAGTCTTTCTACTTATAAGAGTAATCTACACACCACAGTCAAAGTGTCACAATATTCTGTGATTTTATGTGTACTTACCACATGTGTGTTTGAAGGATATTTTTGCTGGATATATTATTGTAGGGTAAAAGTATATTTTCCTCAGCACTTGAAATATGTCATGCCACTTTTACCTGGCCTCTAAGGTTTCCACTGAAAAGTCTGTTGCCAGACATATTACAGGTCTTTGTATATAAATTGTTTTTGTTCTCTTGCTGCATTTAGGATCCTCTCTTTATTCTTGACCTCTGAGAGTTTGAGGTAACTCTCCAACTTGAGGTAATTTTCTTTATGTTACCTTGAGGTAATTTTCTTTGTGTTAAATCTACTTTATGTTTTATAATGTCTTGTACTTAAATGCTGATATGTTTCCTTAGGTTTGGGGAGTTCTATGTTATTATCCCTCTGAGTAATCTTTCTACCCTCGTTTCTTTCTCTACCTCCTCTTTAAGGCTAATAAGCCTTAGATTTGCCCCTTTAAAGCTATTTCCTAAATCCTGTAGATGTGCTTAATTGGTTTATTTTTATTCTTTCTTTAGTGTCCTTTGAGTGTGTGTTTGCAAATAGCCTGTCTTCATGCTTACCAATCTGTTCTTCACCTTTATCAATTCTGCTATTAAAAGATTCTGATGCATTCTTTCAAGGATGTCAATGCATTTTCCTTTTTCTATTATTATTATAGTTTAAGTTCTAGGGTACGTGTGCACAACGTGCAGATTTCTTACATTGGTATACATGTGCCATGTTCATTTGCTGCACCCATCGACTTGTCATTAACATTAGGTATTTCTCCTAATGCTATCCTTCCCCCAGTCCCCCATTCCCCGGCAGGCCCCAGTGTGTGGTGTTCCCTGTCCTGTGTCCAAGTGTTCTCATTGCTCAATTCCCACTCATCCACCTATGAGTGACAACATGCGGTGTTTGGTTTTCTGTCCTTGTGATAGTTTGCTCAGAATGATGGTTTCCAGCTTGATACATTTCCCTGCAAAGGACATGAACTCATCCTTTTTCATGGCTGCATAGTATTCCATGGTGTATATGTGCCACATTTTCTTAATCCAGTCTATCATTGATGGACATTTGGGATGGTTCCAAGTCTTTGCTATTGTGAATAGTGTGCAATAAACATATGTGTGCACGTGCACGTGTCTTTAGTAGCATGATTTATAATCCTTTCGGTATATACCCAGTAATGGGATGACTGGGTCAAATGGTATTTCTAGTTCTAGATCCTTGAGGAATCGCCACACTGTCTTCCAAAATGGTTGAACTAATTTACTCTCCCACAAACAGTGTAAAAGCGTTCCTATTTCTCCACATCCTCTCCAACATCTCATTTCCTGACTTTTTAATGATCTCCATTGTAACTGGCGTGAGATGGTACGTCATTGTAGTTTCGATTTGCATTTCTCTGATGACCAGTGATGACGAGCATTTTTGTCACGTATCTGTTGGCTGCATAAATGTCTTCTTTTGAGAGGTGTCTGTTCATATCCTTCACTTCCATGAAGCCCTTGTCCATGCCTATGTCCTGAATGATATTGCCTAGGTTTTCTTCTAGGGTTTTTATGGTTTTAGTCTAACATTTAAGTCATTAATCCGTCTTGAATTAATTTTTGTATAAGTAGTAAGGAGGGGATCCAGTTTCAGCTTTCTACATATGGCTAGCCAGTTTTCCCAGCACCATTTATTAAATAGGGAATCCTTTCCCAATTCCTTGTTTTTGTGAGATTTGTCAAAGATCAAATGGTTGTAGATGTGTGGTGTTATTTCTGAGATCTGCGTTCTGTTCCATTGGTCTATATATCTGTTTTGGTCCCAGTACCATGCTGCTTTGGTCACTGTAGCCTTGTAGTATAGTTTGAAGTCAGGTAGCATGATGCCTGCAGCTTTGTTCTTTTTGCCTAGGATTGTCTTGGCAATGTGGGCTCTTTTTTGGTTCCATATGAACTTTAAGGTAGTTTTTTCCAATTCTGTGAAGAAAGTCATTGGTAGCTTGATGAGGATGGTATTGAATCTATAAATTACAGTGGGCAGTATGGCCATTTTCATGATATTGATTCTTCCTATCCATGAGCATGGAATGTTCTTCCATTTGTTTGTGTTCTCTTTTATTTCATTGAGCAGTGGTTTGTAGTTGTCCTTGAAGAAGTCCTTCACATCCTTTGTATGTGGGATTCCCAGGTATTTAATTCTCTTTGTAGCAATTGTGAATGGGAGTTCACTCATGATTTGGCTCTCTGTTTGTCTGTTATTGGTGTATAGGAATGCTTGTGATTTTTGCACCTTGATTTTGTATCCTGAGACTTTGCTGAAGTTGCTTATCAGCTGAAGGAGATTTTGGGCTGAGACGATGGGGTTTACTAAATATACAATCATGTCATCAGCAAACAGGGACAATTTGACTTCCTCTTTTCCTAATTGAATACCCTTTATTTCTTTCTCCTGCCTGATTGCCCTGGCCAGAACTTTCAACACTATGTTGAATAGGAGCGATGAGAGAAGGCATTCTTGTCTTGTGCCGGTTTTCAAAGAAAATACTTACAGTTTTTGCCCATTTAGTATGATATTGGCTGTGGGTTTATCATAAATAGCTCTTATTATTTTGAGATACGTTCCATCAATACCCAGTTTACTGAGAGTTTTTAGCATGAAGCAGTGTTGAATGTTGTCGAAGGCCTTTTCTGCATCTGTTGAGGTAATGATGTGGTTTTCATCATTGGTTCTGTTTAAGTGATTAATTACGTTTATTGATTTGCATATGTTGAACCAGCCTTGCGTCCCAGGGATGAAGCCAACTTGATTGTGATGGATAAACTTTTTGATGTGCTGCTGGATTCAGTTTGCCAGTATTTTATTGAGGATTTTTGCATCGATATTCATCAGGGATATTGGTCTAAAATTCTCTTTTTTGTGTGTGTCTCTGCCAGGCTTTGGTATCAGGATAATGCTGGTCTCATAGAATGAGTTAGGAAGGATTCCCTCTTTTTCTACTCATGAGAATAATTTCAGAAGGAATGGTACCAGCTCCTCTTTGTACCTCTGGTAAAATTTGGCCATGAATCTGTCTGGTCCTGCATATTTTTTGGTTGGTAGGCTATTAATTATTGCCTCAATTTCAGAGCCCGTTATTGGTCTATTCAGAGATACAGCTTCTTCCTGGTTTAGTCTTGGGATGGTGTATGTGTCCAGGAATTTATCCATTTCTTCTAGATTCTCTAGTTTATTTGTATAGAGGTGTTTATAGTATTCTCTCATGGTAGTTTGTATTTCTGTGGCATCAGTGGTGATATCCCGTTTATCATTTTTTTATTGTGTCTATTTGATTCTTCTCTCTTTTCTTCTTTATTACTCTTGCTAGTGGTCTATCGATTTTGTTGATCTTTTCTAAAAATCAACTCCTGAATTCATTGATTTTTTGAAGGGTTTTTGGTGTCTCTGTCTCCTCCAGTTCTGCTCTGATCTTAATTATTTCTTACCTTCTGCTAGCTTTTGAGTTTGTTTGCTCTTGCTTCTCTAGTCATTTTAATTGTGAAGTTAGGGTGTCCATTTTAGATCTTTTCTACTTTCTGTTGTGGGCATTTAGTGCTATAAATTTCCCTGTACACACTGCTTTAATTGTAGCCTCCACAGCTGGGAATGTGATGAGTCTCATCTAAAGCTAGAAAGCCTCAGAGTTTCATCCAAGGCACTCAAGAACGTACCTGAGTGTTGTTGGTTATTCAGGACCCAAGGACTTTTCAGTTAGCAGGTGATGAATACTGCCAGAACTGGGTCCTTCTCTTCAAGGCAGCACATTCCTTGCTGGCCCATCTTGTGTCTACAGTGTTCATGAGCTTGGGCCTGGAAAGGAAAATGCACACCTCTGCCTGGTGCTCTATTATGCTGTGGCTGAGCTAGTATCCAACATGCAAGACGAAGTCCTCTCCACTCTTCCCTCTACTTTTCTCAAATGAAAGGAAGGGATCCCTTTGGGAGCCATGAGCTGTGCAACCTGAGTTAGGGGAGGGGTGATGCTAGCACTCCCTTAGCTGCTCCCGCTGGCATCGCAGTAATTCACCTGTCCCCCCAATTCCACTGACTCTGGGCCCAGTTCATCACTATGACTCACCACGAGTTGCAGTCTTTGTGTCCAAGATTGTCTTAAGTTTGTTGTGTCCCTAGAGTACCTTAGCCAGAGGTGGTGGGGCTTGTAGGATCTCAAATTATGACCACTGTGACCTCTGACTTGGGCAGATAAGTTTAAATACTCCTACTGTGGGCAAGTGTTGGCTGAGTTTTGTCTAGTTTCCCTACAAGATAGCACTGAGTTCAATGCCTCACAATTTTTGCTCTTCCTCTCACCAGTACACAGAAACTCTCTCTGTACCACGTCCCTGCTCCTAGAAGCTGGAAAGGAGTGGTGCTGGTGATTCAAGACTGATTATCCTATGTCTTCAATGCCTCTTTTAGTGACATACAGTTAAGACCCAACAGTGTGAGTACTCAGCAGATTTTTGGTCTTTATGAAGGTGCTTTGTTATGTGTGTAGATAGTTGTTAAATTGGTTTCCTTGCAAGGGAATGATCAGTGCAGCCTTTTCGTCTTCTATCTTGTTCCACCCTTGTCACTACTCTTTTAGAATTTTTTAAGAATACAGTACATTGTTTTTAACCATAGTCATCATATTGTACAAAGACCTCTTGAACTTATTGTTCCTAAATAACTGAAATTTTGTATCCTTTACCAACATCACCCCATCCCCTTCCCCCAGCTGTCTTAGCCTCTAGTAAGCCCCATCTACTCTCTACTTATATTGGATCAGCTTTTTTAGATTCCACATAAGTGTGAGATCATCCAGTATTTGTCTTTCTGTGCCAGACATATTTCCCTACAAATAATGTTCTTTAGGTTCCACATGTTATTACAAATGGGGGGAATTCCTTCTCTTTTAGCAGAATAATATTTTATTGTACATACATGCTGCATTTTCTTTATCCATTCATCCATTGATAGCTATTTAAGTTGATTTCATATACTGATTACTGTGATTAATGCTGCAGTAAAAATGGTAATGCAGATATCTCTTTAAAATAATGATTCATTTCCTTTGGATTTAAATCTAGTAGTGAGATCACAGATTCACATGACTGTTCTATTTTTAATTTGGTGAGGAATCTCCATACTGTTTTCCATAGTAGCTGTACTAACTTACACTTCCACCAAAAGTGTGAAGAATTACCTTTTTTCCACATCCTTGTCTACATTTACTATCTTTTGTTATTTTTTAAACATGGAAGCCATCCTAACAGGTGTGATATAATATCCTACAGGTTTAGTTTTAATTTTTCTGATAATTAGTTACATTGAGCACCTTTTTCAACAGTTAGTGGCCATTTGTATGTCCTCTTTGGAGCAGAGTTTATTAATTTTATTCATTTCATTTGATCATTTAAAAATTGAGTTATTTCCTTTTTTGTCTCCTGTACTGTGAGAATTTCTTATTTTGGACATTAGTCCTTTATCAGATTAATGATTAAAAAAAAGTTCATTCCATTTCATAGGTTGCCTTTTCACTGTGTTAATTGTTTTTTTCTGTGCAGGAGCTTTCTATGTGATGTAGTACCAATTGTCTGTTTTTGCATTTATTGTCAGTGCTTTTGGTGTCATATCCAAAAGATTACTGCCGGGCCAACGCCACAGACATTTGTCCCTATTCTTTTTTTCTTGTAGTCGTTTTACACTTTCAGGTTTTACATTTAATTTTATGATCCATTTTTAGTTGACTTTTGTATGTGGTATGAGATAATGTCTGTTTTTATTCGTCTACATGTAGATATCCAGTTTTTCCAACTCCATTTATTGAAGAGACTCTTCTTTCTCTATTTTGTAATCCTGGAAACTGTTTCAAACCAGTTGGCTATAAATATATGGATTTATTCCTGGGCTATCACTTCTGTTTTCTTGGTCTGTGTTTCAGTTTTGATGCCAGTATTTGATGATATTCTGGTTATGATAGCTTTGGAGTATATTTTGAAGTCAGGTAGTGTGATGCATCAAGATTTATTCTTTCTGTTCAAGATTACTTTAGCTATTCAAGGTCTTTGTGCTTCCATAAGAATTTTAGAACGTATTTGTGTATTTCTGTGAAGAATGTCATTGGCAATTTGATGTAATTGCATTAAATCTGTAGATCACTTTGGGTAATATGGAAATTTTAACAATACTAGTTTTTTTTTTTTTTTTTCCTTCAATTTCCGAACATGAAATGTCTTCTCATTCATTTGTGTCTTCTTCAATTTTCGTTCATCATAGTTTTATAGTTTTCAGGATAAATATTTTTCACCTTCTCAGTTAAATTAATTCCTAGGGTTTTTTTTGTTTGTTTGTTTGTTTTGTCGCTATTGTTAAGGAGATAGTTTTCTTGATTTAGTTTTCAGATAGTTTGCTGTTACTGTATTAAAACACTGTTGATTTTTTGTGTGTTGATATTGTAGCCTATAACTTTACTGGATTCTTTATTAGTTCTAACAGGTTTTTTTGGTGTGTGTGTGTGGAGTCCTGAGGATTTTCTATATATAAGATCATGTCATCAGTAAACAGAAACAACTGCACCTCTTTTTTTTATTTTTCTATTAGAATGTCTCTTATTTCTTTCTCTTGATTAATTGCTCTGGGTAGAACTTTCAATATTATGTTGAAAAGAATTGGTAAGAGTGGGTATCCTTATATTGTTCCTGACCTTAAGGAAACGCTTTCAACTTTTGAGTGTTGAAATTTTTCTCTATGGATTTCTGATATATGGCCTTTATTGTGTTTAGTTACATTTCCTCTGTACCTAATCTGTTGAGAGTTTTATTGTGGAAGAATGTTGAATTTTGTCAAATGATTTTTCTGTATTTACTGAAATGATGATATGGGTTTTGTATTTCATTATGTTAATATGAGGTATTGCATTTATTATTTTGTATATGTTGAACCACCCTTGCATTCCTGGAATGGATTCCACTTGATCAGGCGAATGATATTTTTATTGTGCTGTTAAATTTGGTTTGCTAGTATTTAGTTCAAAAATTTTGCATTGATATTCATCAGGTTTTGTCTTATAGTTTTCCTTATTTACAGTATCCTTTTCTGGTTTTGATATTAAGGTGAGAATGGGCTCATAAAATGCCTTTGGAAGTATTCACTCTCCTTCAATTTTTTTTTGAAATAATTTGAAAATAATTAGCTTTTTTTTTTTTTTTAAATGTTTGGTAGAATTCAGCAGTAATGCCATCAGGTTCTGGGCTTTTTTTTTTTATGAGATATATTTTGTTACCATTTCAATGTAATTATTCATTATTGTTCTGTGCAAACTTTCTATTTCATCATAATTTAATCTTGGTAGATTGTATATGTCAATAAATATATCAGTTTCTTCTGGATTATCTGATTTGTTGGTATATACTTTTTTGTAATAGTCTCTTAAGATCCTCTGTATTTCTGCTGCATAAGTTGTAATGTATTCCTGATAATTTCTGATACTTTATGTCTTCTCTCCTTTCCTTATTTAGTCTAACTTTCAGTTTGTTGATTTTATCTTTTTATAAAAACAACTCTCTGTATTTCCATTGCTATTACAATCTCTATTTTATTAATTTCTGTTCTGATTTTTATGATTTCTTTCCTTCCATTAAGTTTGGGCTTAGCTTATTCTAGTTCTTTCTAGTTCCTTGAGGTGCAACATTAGGTTGTTTATTTGACATTTTTTCTTTTTTGGATGTAAGTGTTTATTGCTATAAAGTTCCTTTTTAGAAGATTTGTATGTTTCCATTTTCATTTGCCTCAAGAGATTTTTAATTTCCCTTTTAATCTCTTTATTGATTCAGTGGTTGTTCAATAGTTTACTGTTCATTTTCCATGTATTTGTCAAATTTCTAAAGTGTCTTTTGTAATTGATTTCTAGTTTGATACCATTGTGGTCAGAAAAGATACTTGATAAAATTTCAGCCTCATTAAATTTGTTAAGACTTGCTTTGTGGCCAAACATCTGATCTCTCTTAGAGAATGTTCCATGAATAATTGAGAAGAATGTGTAATCTGCAGGTGCTAGATGGAATGTTAGGTCTCTAGTTTAGTTTGTTTGATGTTTATTTGTTGATGTTCTCTCTGGATGATATATCCATTAATGAAAATGGGTTCTTGAAGTCCTCTACTATTATCCCTTTTTTCAGTTCTATTCATATTTGCTTTATATTTGTAGTTGCTCCAATGTTGGCTTATCTCATTTAGAAAATGCCGTTTGCCTATAAAGCCCACACAACCTAGTCTTACGCTGACTCGCTGGACTTATTCTTTCCTAGATTTTCCCTTATTCACCCTGATCTATCCACATGGGATTTCCTTCTGGTCCTTGAATGCCATGTTGCATGCTCAGGAGTCTGAACATATTTTATGAGCAATGTGAAACAAAATTTTTGCTTCACATCATTTCTTCAAACTGGGCAATCTTTGTTTTCTTGGAGTCTGCTCAATCCTGAGGAATTGAGGCAGCATCTAAAATTTGACATAGTGGTTCCAATAATTTAAAACTTTCTATTTCCTTCAAAGAACATTTTTATTATTCAGTGGATTTCAGTATCAGTTAGAGTCACTGAGCTGAGTTTTGGGTAGTTAAAATTACAATGAGATAATTTTATTGAATACTGTACACCAAAAATATAAAAGTGTTTGATGAGTAGTAGAAAGAACGAAGGCTGCAGAAATTAACCTTAAAAACAGAAGTGAATATGTGCTAGACAGGTCAGAAAAGGTTCCATGGGAAGATAATATTTTTAGCCATGTCTCAAAGAGTAAGCAGCAACTGGATAAGTGAAAATAATCAGAGGGATAGTTCAAGACACAAGATTCCCGAAGAGGGCAAAAAGACAAGATTTAAGAGCAGAACATCAAGAGGATCAAATTGGCTATAAAAATGAGCTTACATTAGAAAGTAAAGTGTATGAGATATTTATTCTCGGGTTTTCTAAATTTAACAAGCTTAATCCTTCTACAATCTGAAAGGTCGGTAAATTCAAATCTACAAAGATTCCATGAGAATATTGTATTGATTTGTGTGTATTTACAGCATCTTAACCTGATTATATTTTTTAGAGTAGAATATATTTATCTTCAAGATATGCAAATATTGGGTTTTGATAGTACTTTTTTTTCTCCTTAAGTGACAAAACATTCTCAGTCATGTTGCTTAGTTTAAAAATCAAGCAAGTCTTCAAGTAGTACTTTTCCTTCAAGGTATCCAATTTGATTTGAAGCATACATCAAATAATATCTGATTATTACTTGATTTGTGAGCAGTCCATTGTAGGATAAGGGGCCAGCCAGCAGAGAAATACATGCAAAGCTCAGCTTCTTCCTTAATGTGATCCCTGACCAATAACAACAACAACAACAACAACAACAAAGCACACAAGCATGCTCATTATGTCAATGTCAATGACCCAGTTTCAGCATCTTTCTTCTCCATTTCTTTGCACTATTCCAAATCCTGTTTCCATAGTCAGTATTTTCCCATTTTCCATTTGGAATGACCACCTTTTGTGCTTCTGAGATGTTGCAAGTGAGTACAAATCAAGGAGAAAATAGATTATCACAAGTTTTATTTATGCTTTGACTTTAGTGTCATTGTCTTCATGGTTTTACGTGCATAGTTGTATTTTCCAAAAGATAAAATCTCACTGTCTCAGGTTTTTATTAGTATACTGAAATTGGTTTCAAGAAGCAAACTTGGCACAATTTTGCCACATTATTTAATTTTAGGCAAAACTTGTTAAAAAAAAAAGAATGGTTTTACTTCAGAGCCACTTAAATTGTATAGATTTACCTTTTTTTATTTATGCATAAAAACAGAAGTTCACTATCAAACTAACAGACAAAAGTTGGCTTTTATAAATTTTGAGATTAAAATTTAATTCTCTAGCCAAGGACAGTATCAGTTAATAGAGAAAAATTCTACCTAATAGAATATACTTTAAATTACTTAACTATATAATTTCCAATTTCCTATTCCCAGTTGTTATTGTGTTCCTTTATAACTGTAGCAGGCAGTTAAAAAAATGAACATTTGAAGATAATTGGTTATTTTTAGTATATTTGAAAAATGATCCTGCATATTACCTGATTTTTAAGTAGAAACATTTATGCTCATATTTTTGTTTGTTAATTGCTTTAAAAATTTATAACTTTATTCTCATTCAAAATCCATTTTACTCAGTTTCCATGAAGCCATTCTTTTTTCAAAGTATTACTGAGATTTTGAAATTTGATGTTTTATTTTAGGCTTGATTATTTCCTAACTTTAAAACTTTGGATGAATAATTATAAAGCAGCAAATTGATGTTGCAAAGAGATGACATGAAAAGCAGAGTTTAGCAGATATTTTTTATGATTCACTCTTGAGAGAGATAACGGAAACTGAAGTGAAGTATCCTTGATCTTGGAACTCCATTCCTCCCCTGCTGAGTGAGAGGAGTTTCAGACTGTAGAAAATAAATGGCTGACAGAACAAGATCATAGAGTTTTCCTATATTCTGTAAGTTACTGATAAAAAGCAGGTTGAGTTAAAGCTAAGTCCATGTAACCCAGCATGTTGAGAAAGATCTTTGAGAAAGAGTCCTCAGATTGTTCTTCAGCTTTGCAAGACTGTACAGATCAGACAAGGATAACCGAAACCTAGACCTTGTTGCTTTAGAAGAGTCAGGAATCAGCACAATAATTTTGAAACATAATAAACATCCTTTTTATTGCTTTGTCTTTGTCATTGGTAAAGAGGCACTCAGTTATATAACTCTATGGTAAGTCATCTCTCCAAGCTAACACGAAACACAAGCAACAGTCAATATCTCTTTGAAAATGATTTTAAGCTAGTTTTTGAAATATTTAATAATTGCGTGGATAACATACTAAAAAGGGGGAAGACATCTAATTCTGAAAATCAGGTTCTCTCTCAAAAAGATTTCTGAAGGAGAGAGGGAGAGAGAGGGAGAGAGTCTGAAAATGTAGGGGTACCAAAAATGCAATATTCCAATATACTGATCAGCCATTTTCTGTTTCCATTTTGAAGAAATGTTTGATTTTTTCTGCTAGTTTTTTCTTTTGACATCCATAGTTACATGCTCAGTCACAGAGCTTTTTATAGAAAAATGTATGATACAAAGGCACAGGAGGCATGACTATATTTCTTATCTGGGCTAATATAGCCAAGATGGTCTCAGCTGAGCATTTAGTGGGAAATTGGCTTGGGGTCTACTGAGACGTTCCTCTACTACTCAGGTGATATTTATAATTGATTGCCTAAGAATTTGGGGATGGTTGTTTGGAAGATCTTATTGATGGCAACTCCAGGCTTTTTCTTGTCGTTGCTTTGTTGTTGTTGTAGAGAGAGCAGAGGCAGGGGTGGTAATTTGGTACACAGATACCAGGGAGAGATAAGAAACCACTGTGGTCCTGACACAAGCAAAATTAAAAGGAAACACTAGGGCATCTGGCAGCTTTGCAGAGGGAAATCAGTAATTTAAATAAAGGCATCAATAGAACTGGCAGCACTGATAAAGAACTCCATTCTAAGGGTTTGTGAGACTAGCCCTTGATGAGATGGCCAGAGTAGAAAAATATGAAGTTACATAAAAATATCTTCTTACATAGTACACCACAAAATAATTGTAATGCACAGGCTGGTGAGATTTAGGGAAAATTAAGTTACACAATAACTAACCATGTAGTCTTGGAAGTGTCATTTTATCCATGTCAATTTCAATTACCTTCTTAAAAATTAGGTTGCCTAGGATCAAGGAACAGCAAATATATGGCTTGTCTGATATCTCTCTCCTATCCTGGACTATTTATGGACACAACTAATGGATCCCAGCACTCTCTCATACAAACCTTTGGTATGGTTTCAGAAATATGTACACAGCCATGAACCTCATAGTGACGTTTTTGTCAGTGATGGACTACATATATGGTGGCTCTACAGGTTATAATATATTTTTACTCTACCATTCATATGTTTAGATACACAAAGACTTACCATTGTGTTACAATTGCCTACAGTATTCAGTACACTAACACTGTACAGGTTTGTAACCTAGAAGCAATAGGGTCTCCCATATAGCCTGGATATGTAATAGGCTATTCCATCTAGGTTTATGTAAGTACACTCTTATGATATTCATACAATGACAACATTTCTTAATGACACATTTCTCAGAGCATATCCCCATCGTTAAGTGATGCATTACTGTATATTTAATCTCCACATTTGAAGTCTGTGCAAAAACAACCAATTAATCCAGGCTAGCATGCAAGGATTATTTGTGTACTAGAGGATCTCTGTATTAGTTTGTTTTTGTGCTTCTGATAAAGACATCCCCAAAACTGGGAACAAAAAAAGGTTTAATTGGACTTACAGTTCCACATGGCCACACGAGACTTCAGAATCATGGCAGGAGGCAAAAGGCTCTTCTTACATGGTGGCGTCAAGAGAAAATGAAGAAGCAGCAAAAACAGAAACCCCTAATAAACCCATCAGATCTCATGAGACTTATTCATTATGAGTGATAGTAATGGGAAAGATTGGCCCCCGTGATTCAATTCCCTTCCCTTGGGTCACTCCCACAACACGTGGGAATTCTGGGAGATACAATTCAAGTTGAGATTTGGGTGGAGACACAGCCAAACCATCGTTCCACCCCTGGCCCCTTCAAATTTCATGGCCTCACATTTCAAAACCAATCATGCCTTCCCAACAGTCCCACAAAATCTTAACTCATTTCAGTATTAACCCAAAGTTTATAGTCCAAATTCTCATCTGAGATGAAGCAAGTCCCTTCTGCCTATGAACCTGTAAAATCAAAAGCAAGCTAGTTACTTCCTAGATACAATGGGGGTATAGGTATTAGATAAATACAGCCATTGCATACGGAAGAAACTGTCTAAAACAGAGGGGTTACAGGACCCAGGCAAGTCCAAAATCCAGTAGGGCAGTCAAATTTTAAAGCTCCAAAATGACCTCTTTTGACTCCAGGTCTCGCATTCAGGTCATGGTGATGCAAAAGTTGGGTTCCCATGGTCTTGGGCAGCTCTGCCCCTGTGGCTTTGCAGGGTACAGCTTCCTCCAGGCTGCTTTCATGGACTGGCACTGATTGTCTGCGGCTTTTTCAGGCACATGGTGCAAGCTGTCAGTGGATCTACAATTCTGGTGTCTAGAAGACAGTAGCCCTCTTCCTACAGCTTCACAACGTGGTGGCCCAGTAGGGACTCTGTGTGGGGGCACCGACCCTACATTTCCCTTCTGTGCTGCCCTAGCAGAGGTTATCCATGAGGGCCCCACTCCTGCAGCAAACTTTTGCCTGGGCATCCAGGCATTTCCATTCATCTTCTGAAATCTAGGTGGAAGTTCCCAAACCTTAATTCTTGACTTCTGTGCACTCATGGCTAAACACCATGTGGAAGCTGCCAAGGCTTGGGGATTCCAACCTCTGAAGCCACAGCCCAAGTTGTATGTTGGCCTCTTCCAGCCACAGCTGGAGCAGCTGGGACACAGAACACCAAGTCCGTAGACTGTACACAGCATGGGAACCCTGGGTCAGACCCAGGAAACCATTTTTTAATCCTGATCCTCCAGGCCTGTGATGGGAGGGGCAGCCATGAAGGTCTCCGACATGGCCTGGAGACATTTTCTCCATTGTCTTGGGGATTAACATTAGGCTCCTTGCTACTTATGCAAAATTTCTGCAGCCAGCTTGAATTTCCCCCTAGAAAATGGGTTTTTCTTTTTTAATCACATAGTCAGGTGGCAAATTTTCCAAAGTTTTATGCTCTGCCTCCCTTATAAAACGGAGTGCATTTAATAGTGCCCATGTCACCTCTTGAATGCTTTCCTGCTAAGAAATTTCTTCTGCCAGATACCCTAAATCACCTCTTTCAAGTTCAAAGTTCCACAAATTTCTAGGATGGGGCAAAATACTACCACTCTTTTTGCTAAAACATAATGAGAGAGTCAACTTTGCTTCAGTTCCCAACAAGTTCCTCATCTCCATCTAAGACCACCTTGGCCTGAATGTTATTGACCATATCGCTATTAGGATTTTGGGCAATGCCATTCAACAAATCTCTAGAAAGTTCCAAATTTTCCCACATTTTCCTGTATTCATCTGAGCCCTTCAAACTGTTCCAATCTCTGCCTGTTACCCATTTCCAAAGTTGCTTCCACATTTTTGGGTATCTTTTCAGCAACATCCCACTCCTGGTAACAATTTACTGTATTAGTTTGTTTTCACACTGCTGATAAAAACATACCTGAAACTGGAAACAAAACAAGGTTTAACTGGACTTGCAGTTCCACATGGCTGGGGAGGCCTCAGAATCATGGCAAGAGGTGAAAAGCTCTTCTTACATGGTAGCAGCAAGAGAAAATGAGGAAGCAGCATAAGTGGAAACCCCTGATAAACCTGTCAGATCTCATGAGACTTATTTACTATTATGAGAATAGCACAGGAAAGAAAAGCCCCCTTGGTTCAATTACTTATCTCTGGGTCCCTCCCTGAACATGTGGGAATTCTGGGAGATACAATTCAAGTTGAGATTTGGGTGGAGACACAGCCAAACAATATCAGTCTCCAAAATAACGCTTTTCAGCTTTAAAGCTCTATTGTTTTACCCTTGTTACTTCAGTCACATGTTATAAAAATAGCCTAGCTTCTCTTTGAATGATTAGATGGGGATATATGAAGATAATTATATACTGATGCTGAAACCCAATAAAACAAAGCAAACAAAGCAAACAAAGCAAACATACATCAAGAAAAGAAAGCACTAATATGCTTCTTAATAAATCCTCCAATTCACTCAAATAATAACTACTATTCATTGAAGCCTTACTATATATATATATATATGTGTGTGTGTGTATATACACACACACACACATACACATATAATGTGCTAATTTATAAACAACATGTAATTTATAATCTTTACAATAACTACAAGATGAAACTATCATTATTATTCACACTTGACAATCAATTAAAAAGAGGTTTAGGGGTGGATGCTGTGGCTCATGACTATAAATTCTAACACTTTCGGAGGCCAAGGCAGAAGGATCACTTGAGCCTAGGAGTTTGAGACCAGCCTGGGTAATATAGTGAAAACCCCAGCTCTAAAACTAACAAAAAAGCATAGCTTGGCATGGTGGAGCACATCTGTGGTCCCAGCTACTCAGGAGTTTAATCATGTGAGCCCGGGAGATCAAGGCTGTAGTGAGCTGTGATCACATCTCAGAAAGTGAGCCAATTGTCAAAGGTACTCAGGTAATATACAACCTGTGTTCTCTGTATTTACCAGTGCTAGGTGACTACAGTGGCTTATCAATTATCCAGCAACTTCACCTAGAACATAGGAAAATAAAAGAATCTCTGCAAAATATTTTTGATATGTAATACAGGGGTCCTCACTTCATTCATCCACTAAAATTTTCACCTATAACGAACTTCCTCTCAATTTTACTGCCAATAGAATTGGCAACAGTGACATAGAGATCTCTTAAAGACTTAGTATAAATGAAAATAAATGTGAATGGCTTAGGCTGAGGAAGCCTTAGAAAGACTCAGAGTGTCACAACCTTCAAGAAGGCATAGGAGTAGCAAAACAACAACAACAACAAAAAGCATTTATGATACACACCCAGAAATGACAGAGAGAGCCTCTGAAGGAGCCTTGAAATAATTCGTCAGACACAAAAGGATGTCAGTAAGAACAGGTATAAGCCAATACCCAAGAATACAAAAAAACTTAGACTACCACAGATCTTAACAGGTGTCAATGTGGTAAGGACATCAAAGACTGGTGGTTTCTATCGTCTAAACACTTTTGCATGATATGTCAGCCCTGCCCTACATCCAGAATCTAGATATTGCCCTGAGGTAAAATCATTTCTCTCACCTTATATGAAATAAATAATTTTGCCATAAATTAAATTGTATCACACATGCAGAAAAACCTTTATTTTCTTTGCATAATTTTATAAAATAAGATTTTTATCCATTGCATAAAAAGGAGAAAAAACACACATATAGACAACCATAAATAAAATGTATAGGGTAAAGAGAGTTTGATGGGTGTACTAGTGTGTTCTCATGAAGCTATGAAGAAATACCCCAGACTGGGTAATTTATAAAGGAAAGAGATTTAATTGACTCAGAGTTCCACATGGCTGGGGAGGCCCCAGGAAACTTACAATCATGATGGAAGGCACAACTGCACGGGCAACAGGGGAGAGAATGAGGGCAGAGTGAAGGGGGAAGCCCCTTATAAAACCACTAACTCTTGTGAGAACTCACTCATTATTACAAGAACATCACGGGGAAAACTGTCCCTATGATTCAATTATCTCCACCTAGTCCCCCTCCTTGACATGTGGGGATTATTACCATTCAAGTGAGATTTTTGTGAGGACACAGAGCCAAACTATATCAATGGGTGTACAAATAAAGCACTAAATATGGAACTGAGAATAGGAGAGAACTTTTATAGTTTGAAAAATAGGTTTCATTTATGGAAAATGGTGTGTCAAGGAAAGTTACTTTTGCCAGGGTGGCACCCACTCCTCTTTCTGCTAACATCACCTTTAATTTCCTTTGTAACCACTGAGTTTCAGCGTATGTTGAAACCTCTCTCATTCCACAGGAGTGAGTAACCCAGACCAGACAAAACAGGATTTTTTTTCTGTAAAAATGAATATATAATACAAATAGCATAAAACTTTTGAAGTACATAGTTCATTAGTCTTCAGCCTAGATACATAGTTGTGCAACTATCATCAATATCTAATTTTCAGAACAACGTTATTGCCTGAAAAAGAAACTTTGTACCTATTATCAATCATTCCTCATTCCTAATCACCATCAGCCTTTGGCAATCACTAATCAACTTTTCTTCTCTTTGTATTTTCCTGTCTGCACATTTCATACAAATGGAATCATACAATAGGCACCCTTTTATGTCTATCTTTTTTTACTTGGTATACTTTTTCCAACATTTATCCATGTTGTAATATTTGTCAGTACTTCATTTATTTTTTATGGCTAAATAATGTAACACATTTTGTTCATCTACTTACCATTTGGTGGACTTTTGAGTTGTTTCTACCTTTGGGCCCCAAAGGTGGAAACACTCATGTACAAGTTTTTGTAGTAATATATAATTTCAATTATCTGGTGTACATACGATGAATGGAATCACTGTGTTATGTGCTAACCCAATGTTTACTTTTGTGTTTAACATGTAAAATAATAAAAACTATCTGGAGGGTCTTGAAGTAGATTTAACTTCATCCTTTTCTCTCCAGTGGCTTCCAGGATGCTGGGTTTCTCCATGATTCTAAGTAGGTGGTTTTCTATGTTGCTGTGGAGCTCAGATGAGAAGAATTAAAATAGGGGTAGTTAAAACCCTCCAAATCTCACTGTTCTTATCGACATTGAGAATTTTCCTTGAATAAACACTCCCTAGATATCTGCAAACTTTTGGTTAATCATCAGAGTTCTGAAAAAGACTGAAAATTTCTGCCAGTGTTCTCATGGATTTATGAAGGATAAGATGTTTGGAGGTTGTTACTCTGACATTTATTACCGATATCACTCTCGTCCTAGTTTTTGCAGTGATCAATTCTTGCAGTCAAATGACTTAAGCTAGTCCTAAGAAAAATAATTTTACTATTGTACATGCAGAAGACTTGGGGTATGTATATAGTAGTTATTTAAGGTACCTTGTCAATATTCTCTGGGCCTTCTGATTTTACTGCATGTCTGGCAACTTCCAGTTACAGATGTTTGCGTATGGTTGCCTCTGAAAGACTTTCTCTAAAGTAATATATGTCTGCTCTAACCTCAGGTACATCAGTCTGAATATGCTTGCTACAAATAACCAATGGTAGTTGGAGTACAAGTATTCAATCTTCCTGGTTTAAGGTGGTACAAACTTGGGGTATCTGTTGCAACAAATCACCCTATAAAGTCAAGCTTTAGTTGCCCACATTGATAGTTGATTTAATAATGCACATTATTGACTTCTTAAAAATTTTTTTTCCCTATCTTACATTCCACTGGGATTTTCTGTACCTCTCAAGTAAAGTACTTGGACTTGAATATTTTTCTCAAAGTCTGCTTCTGGAACTCAGACTTAGGGAGGATTTCAGTCTGGAACCAAATGCAAACGTGTTCTACAATAAGCATTCTTACCTGAGAAGAAACCATCTGGAGATAAGATTTGGGAGATCAGAGATGAATTCTGGTAACAACATTTATAACTCTCTAGAAACCCTGACTCTATGTTTTTCTGTGGTCATTCAGTCACATGAGAAAAAAAAAGCCCTTTTTTTGTTTTAAGTAATTTTCAGTTGGGGTTTCTATTGCTTGCCTCTGAAAAAAATCTGAATAATAAAATACAACATTGTTGACTATAGACAAAAACAAAACCAAAAATAAACAAAAAAATCCCAGCATGATAACAGTCTTCAATAAAGAAAGCAGCATGAAACCCAGTAAAGTAATATGCAGCACTTTGGCAGAGACCTAGTGGTCTCTTACCAGGAGAGATCAGCCAAAGATATTTATAAACTTTGGGATCTAACCTCCAGTAATTTAAATCAAGTCTTTTAGGGTAGGTACCAAATTTGAATGGAAAAATAAATCAATATAATTGTTCAGTATTGGTGCACACAGCACAGTGAAGCAAATCTTAATAAGTAAACTGTTTGAGAAGCAACCTTTTTTGCCCAGCTGAGTAACCATTATCCTATGAGAAACATTTGCCCAGATGAGCAAACTACTTATTCAGATACATTGATATGCAGGAATATCATGAAACAATCAGCAAAGTTGTTTATTGGCTTAAAATTTTCTTGGAATAGTTAAGCCTTGTTGACACAGGTATTCTCAGCTTTCAATCTTCAGCATTAAGCTATATGATGCAGGTGGGTCTTACTTCCTGGTAAAGATGAGCTGGATTTGTCTTTATAGAGGAAGGGTCAATGTTTTTATGGAAGAAGGACATTCTAAGCAAGAGAGGAAAAAAAACTCACAAAGCTGATGAAGAACGTATATAAAGTATTAAAAATAAAGTATTTGTTCTTTGCTGGATTTGAGTGAACAGAGAATTAGCTAAGAAAGGGAGTTTAGGTTACATAGCAGAGAACTAGGAATCAGTGCTCTGTTCTCTCAACAAGGAGGTGCCTTCAAAGGTTTTAAATATCTAACCTTTGGGAAATGTTTGTGGTTTCCATGGGTTTTTATTTAGTTGTTAGTTTGATTTTTGGTTAGTTTTGCTAGAAAATCTGTTTTGAAGTGGTCACACAATATAACATGGATTGAGAAACTGTTTCTCCAAATTTAAATTTTAGAATATGAATATTTTTGATATTTTAATATGAAGAACCACGCTTTGAAGATGATTGACAATGAGAGTTAAATGATAGCAGAAGAGCGAGACTTTGTACATCTTCACTTCCATGTCTGCATACATTATGGGGGTAGAGAAGAGGCATTATTTATTCATTTTGGAGGCAAGAAAGGGATAGTCCAAAGTTTGACTTAATATTAGTCAAGTAACACTGCTAAGATTCATGGCAAAGAGCTCTTATAGTGATCAATATTCTATTTTTTTTTTCAGATTCTAAGAAGGTCCAGGAAGAACACAATAGCAATTTAATATTGTTAGACAAATCATGAGTTTCATATTTAGACCAATCTAGATTCTAATCCTGACTCCAATATTTAAAAGGCATATGACTTTGGGCAAGTTAGTTAACCCTCTTTTCTCTCTGCTCCCTTAAGACGATACTACCTTGTGAATGTGTTGTGAACATTAAATAAGGGAAAAAAACAGGTGTAAGGAGAATGGCTGTGCTTCAGTCAAGAATAGGCTGAGGTAAACATCTGGTGCAGCATGACACAGCAGCACTGGAGTGCAGGCGCAGACTCCCATACATTACATAACCACAGTCATGTAACCATGTTATGGGTGGGCTCATCACCTGGCTCTGAGCCACTATTGTCTGTGAGTAACATAACTGAATCGCGCTGTTGACTTAAAGAGAGAGAGCCACTGGCCACCTTGCAGGTGGACAGAGGGGAGACAGGAAGAGGCGAGTGCACCAAGGAGTTTAGTTGTAGGCATGGGGGTGGCAGGAGGTGCAGAGCTGGTGCTGAGGGGCTGCAGTCAGAGCAGGAAGTCGAGAAAAAGGCTTATGGAGAGAGAAAGAAGAAAGCCATATCCCATCTACCTACAGTCACTTGAGTGTTCTTTGAACTACCTGCCACCCATCCACCAGCTCCCCTTGGATTCCAGCTTGGGTGGGAACATGACATTTGGCACACTTGGCAGCGTTCTAAGGTGAGTGAGCCCTCGGTCTCCGATAATCCCGGGTCGACTATGTGGCCATGCTCCTTGGATGGGCTCCGGTGGAACCATGACTGGTGGTGGATGAGTCCCCCATGAGCACGGAGAAGGCACTGAAGCACCTGGAAGCACACTGCACCAAGAAAGAGTGAGTCTTTGCTGGCAAAGTTAGGTAGGCATTTTTGCTGTGCTAAGGGAAGTGCATGCTCAGTCCCTGCAGGATGCAGTGCAAGTAGGAAACTCCCACTTAGTCTGATACCAAGGAGGAAAAACTCCCTCTGTGGGCTTGCTCCTTGGTCCACCAGAAAATAGAGCATGAACAGCTACTTGAGACCCAAGGGTGGGCCCAGGAACCCACTACTGTGGTGGAGCACACTTCTTATGGTGCCTACACCCCCGCTGAGTTGCATGAGTTAGGCAAACAATGTTGACAGCATTCAGGGAAACCCCTACCCACCTGGGAAGTGCTGTTAATTTTGTGGAGGTGATAGTCCCTGGAGCAGCATTTCCAGTAAATGCCCACGATGGTGCAGGATGATGCTGCTCAATCAGTCCTGCCTGGATGCTCCAGCTCATGTATTACTTGCAGATGAGTGGAGGAATACAGCCTTTTGTGTTTGATTAGGGAATTGGCTGAGGTGCCCAGCTTGGTGGGACATTGGATGACCAGAGGCCACATATGAAATTGGCAATCCACTGGTCCCCTACCAAGGTACAGTGGGTGCTGGCACTGGCAGATACTGGTGCAGATTATAGCCTTGTCTATGGGAACTGGGATAAGTTTCCAGGCAAGGCTACATATATACATGGCTATGAAGGCTGGTCATTGAGTGTAACCTGTATCTTCACACGCTGGCATCAACTGCTTGGCTCCCCACTTATACACTGTGTTTGTCTCTCCTATACCTGAATTACATTTTGGGAGCGGATATTTTACATGGCTTGGCAGCTATGCCATCTATCATGGATTTGATGGATTACTTGACAATGTAATAGGGACAGTACCACTATGTGGTGGACTTGACTCATGCATTCTTCTCAACTGACATTGCTCTAGAGAGCAAGGAACAGTTTGCATTCACATGAGAAGGGCGACAATGGACTTTTACAATGTTGCTGCAGGGCTATATGCATAGCCCCACCATGTGTCACGGTCTCGTTGTCACAGATTTAGCCACCTGGTAATGTCCAAAGGGGGTCTACCTGTTCCATTATGTTGATGATATTATGTTAATGTTTGATTCTCTTGCAGAGTTAGAAGCAGCGACACCCCTCTTGTGACAAGATTTTAACACATGTGGTTGCACAACCCATAAATCCAGGGTCCAAGGACTAGGATTGCCTGCCAAATTTTTAAGAGTCATATCCCTGGCCCACCACAGTTGTGCAACTGCAGACCTTTGTGGGCCTCCTGGGGTATTGCTGGGTGTTTGTGCCCCATTTGGCTCAAATGATAAAACCACTGTATCGGTTGACAGAAAAGGGGGCTACTTGGGTTTCAGACAATGAAGCTGAGACAACATTTTTGGTATCCAAGTGGGCTATTAAGCAAGCACAGACCCTACAAATCATTGACCAGGAGCACCCATTTGAGCTTGATGTGCATGTGACAACAGATGGGTTTGGATGGGGCCCATAGCAGCACATGGAGCACTTTAGAACAGAACGTAGGCTTTTAATCCCAACTTTGAAAGGGAGCTGAGCTCCAGTACGCATTAACAGAAAAGCAGTTAGCAGCTTCATATGCTGCCCTTCAGGCTCATGAGAGTGTAATGGGACAGACTATGGTCATTATGTAGACAACTTACCCAATAGGGAGGTGGATATGTTCATGGGTAACAACCCCCAGGAATGGGATGGCACAGTCATCCACTTTAGCAAAGTGGGGTGCCTACTTAGAACGGAGGAATACTCTGAGTATGAGCCTCTTAATAGAATTATGAGAAGTCTTGGGACCTGTAGTCCTGATTCAAGATAAGGCCATGGGTCAGCCTGAGGCACCCTTAGACCCTGAGTCATAACTGTTTAAACAGGGCCTCCCCCTCTACCCGCATCCATGATGGGGCATGATATATGGATGGGTCCATCCAGGGTGCTACTTCTACCTTGACCACTGTTGTGGTCCAGTTTTATACTGATAGCATATGGTTTGATACTGGGTGTGGACGAAGTAGCCAATGGGCTGAACTCAGAGCAGTGTGGATGGTGATCACCAAGGAGGTGACACCTATGGTAATCTGCACCAATAGTTGGGCAGTTTATTGAGGCTTAACCTTGTGGTTAACTACCTAGAAGATACAGAATTGACTAGTTGGTCACTGGCCCGTTTGGGGCCAAGACATGTGGCAAGACCTAAGGGAGGAAGGATGACCTCCTCCAACCAGTTATGGGGATGAATGGAATCTGTTGTGGTCTGCCTCAACACCCCTAAAGGAAGGGGAACAAAAACCTGGCTTTGGCCATGGACCTTCCAAGCCCCCCACTGCAGATGGCTGGCTATTGTAGTCCCCTGATGGGAGAGTCTACAGTATGATTTACAAGTCACTCCTTGGGTATTTAATACATGGCCTCCATGATTGACCATTCCTTGGGGGACTGGCCTGGGGGTTCTGCCCTGTGGGTGCATCTCCCTACTAGAAGAACTCCCTTGGCCTAGTGGGTGGAGTGTAAGGAAAATACCTGTACTTCAGTCAAGAATAGGTTGAGGTAAATATCTGGTGCAAGATGACACAGCAGGTTTGGAGTGCAGGCACACAATCTCATGCATTATATAACCACATATAACCATGTTATGGGTGGGCTCATCACCTGGCTCTAAGTCACTATTGTCTGTAAGTAACATAACTGAACTGCACTGCTGATTCTGAGAGACAGAGCTCCTGACCGCCTTGCAAGTGGACAATGGGGAGCCAGGAAGTGGCGAGCACACCAGGGAGTGCAGCTGCAGGTGTGGGGGTGGCAGGAGCTGTGGAGCCAGCACTGAGCGGGGATGCGGCTAGAGATGGTGGCTGAGACAAAAGCTGATAGAGAGAGAGAGAGAGTAAAGCCATATCTCATCTACCTATGGGTCCCTCAAGTGTTCTTTCAGATACCCGCCACCTGTCCACCTCCTCCCCTTGGACCCTGGCTTGGGTTGGAACCTGACAGCAGGGGTTAACAGTGTGGTCCAAAATTGAAAAGCATTAAACATTAACATATCTTTTTAGCCTTTAACTTACATAGAGTTTTATGAAAATGTGCACAAAGAAGGGGGAATTATGACTCTGGGCCAAATTTCTAATTGATACAGCAGCTGAATTTCAAGCCTTCCAAGTCCTGGCTTCTCATGCGCATGTATTTGTTTCACCTGCAATTTTCCCTAAGACTCTTCATTCATATTAACATCACAAGGAAAATTAAAGGTTTAAAGCTGGTTCTCTAGAGGACATCTACCCTTTGATCTCCCAGGGAGATGAGAGTTTTAATCTGAAAAGGAATGATTATGATTGGACATTTGACTACTGTGCAGAGGAAGCCCTCCAGGGAAACACACCAGAAATAACTATTGCTTTATGGTAAGTATGAGGAGTGTCATGCCTAAACTGGAGGTGACAAGCAGGGAATCAAGAGTTAGGAGACAGGCTTTGCTTATTCCTATAGACATTCAACCATGTCACAACTTTATGCTCAAATTCTTTATCTATGAATTTCAGACTTTACAAGGCCATTACTGGTATTATATGAGACAATGTGGGTGAAGTATTTTAAAATTTCTAAAAATACAAATGAATGTAAATTTCAATAGATTTTTATATTGATTTTCTTCAAATACAGAGATGCAAGATGAAAGCAATTAAAATATGAGGCAGCAGCAGCCAAGTTGTTATGTGATCTCAGGTTATTGCAGAGTCCTTCCTACCACAGGAAGTAGGAAACTAACAAAAGATTAGCAATAGTGCATGAAAAATCTTTCAGGAATTTCCAAGTGCTCAATGCATGAGACTGCAGCAATGGACAGCACTAAGCAGGAAAAAATGCCCTCTTGATACCTTTTTCTCATATTCTGCACAATGTTTAAACACAAACTTGAAAATTTATTCTTAATCCTGCATTCTTTAGAAAGATATTCTATTCTATTATTGAACAAGTCTTCACTGAGCACCTACTGTATGCCAGGATGTTGATTTCCACGTAAGGAGAGCCATTTATGTACCAGGGATCATTTTAAACACTAAATAATTATCTCATTCAATTTTTATAACAATTTATAAGGTTCATGTTGATATGCCCTTTTTAATATATCAAGAAATAGACTCAGAAAGATAACATAACTAACATAATGTAGATACGAGGTAGGTTTTGGCAGAATTGAGGTTTAAATCCAGTTCTGCACCATTCCAGAGGCTGTGCACTCAAACACAATGCTGTATTGACAGTTGAGTCTTTGGAAGTCTTTACTTTTCTTCAACTGATTTAATTAAATTTCACAAATGTCTTTAAAAGAGACACAAAATGAAATTTGTATCAATTTTTAGAATAAACTGGCTTCATCCAGCAATGTATGGGCCAGAATAAGAATGAAAATACTATGAATAAACATTTGAATGTTCTAATGCAGGAGGTTTTTAAGCAATTTTATTTCATATTTAGTCCTAAACAATAGAAATTTAAACTTTGCTTTACATTCCCAACTTTTGGATTCAGATGTCAGATGTTCACAGTGTTTTATTTGTCTTTCAAGACAGGAAAATAGAGATTCTTTATCTTACAGTATAGATGTATTTGTTGTAATCCAGCTTATTCCATTGAAATACTATAAAATATGTCTCTAATTTTTTAATTTTTTCTTTCTAATTTTTATTATAGGTTTAAGGGGTACATGTGCAGATTGGTTACATGGGTAAATTGAGTGTCATGGGAATTTGGTGTCACCCATGTAATCAGCATAATACCTAATAAGTAGTCTTTTCAATTCTCACCCTCACCAAATCCTCCACCTTCAAATAGATCTCAGTGTCTGTTGTTCCCTTCTTTGTGTCCATGTGTATTCAATGTTTTGCTTCCACTTATAAGAGAGAACACAAGGTATTTGGTTCTCTGTTATTGCATTAATTCACTTAGGATTATGGCCTCCAGCTTCATCCATGTTGTTGAAAAAGCCATTATCTCATTTTTTTTTATAGCACATAGTATTGTATGGTAAACATGTACCAACTTTTCTTTCTCCAGTCTGACATCAATGGGCAGCTATGTTAATTCCATGTCTTTGCTAGTGTGAATGGTACTGTGATGTACATACACATGCATGTGTCTTTATGGCAAAATGATTTATATTCTTTTGGGTATATACCCAATAATAGAATTGTTTGGTTGAATGGTGAGTCTTTTTTAAGTTCTTTGAGGAATAGCCACACTGCCTTTTACAGTTGCTGAACTAACTTACATTCCCACCAGCAGTGTAATGGATAGGGGTATAACTTTTATCCACAATCTCACCAGAATCTGTTATTTTTTGACTTTTTAACAATAGCCATTCTGACTGGTATGGGATGGTATCTTGTTATGATTTTGATTCACATGTCTCTGATGATCAATGATATTGAGCATTTTTTCATACGTTTGTTGGCTACATATATGTCTTCTTTCGAGAAGTGTCTGTTCATGTCCTTTGCCCGGTTTTTAAATTATTTTTCCTGTTGATTTGTTTGAATTCCTTATAGATTCTGGATATTAGACCTTTGTTGAATTCATAGTTTACAAACATTGTCTTCAATTCTACAGGTTGTCTGTTGATAGTTTCTTTTATTAGGCAGAACTCTTTAGTTTAACTAGGTCCCATTTGTCAATTTTTGTTTTTGTTGCAATTGCTTTCAGAGTTTGGTCATGAAGCCTTTGCCTGGGCCAGTGTTCAGAGTGGTATTTGCTACAATTTTTTTTCTAGTCTTTATAGTTTTAGGTTTTACAGTTAAGTCTTTAATTCATTTTGAGTTGATTTTTGTGTAAGTGAAAGGGGTCTATTTTGAATCTTCTGCATATGTCTAGCCAGTTATCCAAGTAGCATTTATTGAATGGGGATATCATTCAGCGTTACCAAAAAAATGCCATTTCTGTTATTCCAAGTCACATAAGATGGAATGCCTGAGAATGCCAGAAAGTAGTTGGAAGTGTGAGAGTAAAAGAGAAAGAGATAAAAAGAAGTAAAATCTATTTTCAAAACTTTCTCAACAATAATACCGATGCACTCAAATGCAGAAATGAAAACCCATAAACTGAAAATATTCAAGTCCAGAAACCGCAATGTGCAGTGTCATCGGAAGGCTTCATTTTGTGTCCAGCTCCACACAGAAAGAAAACCACAAATCACTTCAAATATGAATAACTATAAATCATAAACTTGGTTCCTTACAGTTCTTCAAGATGAGTATTGCATGGGAAAAGATTTTGTATCTTGGACCAAGAAAAAAAAAAAAAACAGTTTTGGAGGCTTACAAATGTTTCCCATTGATATCAACATATCACACAGGCAGGTAGCCAAATCCCAATCTGGACTTTTGATTTATCTGACAACGTTTCTGTCACAGCAGAGGATCTGAGACGGTATAGAAGTGTTTGTATCCCAGCAGCAGGTAGAAGCCAGGGGATGTCTACCAAAGTTGTAAATGTGTGTATTTTGTAGTGTAGCTGAGAGATGGCTGCCTCACGAGGTATGTCATGGAAAATTCTAAGGATGATGAAGCCAGACCACTCTGCATGGATCCACAGCAGGTAAGCAATGGAATGAGTGTGGCTGGCTGCCATTATTAAGAGGCTTTTTTTTTTTTTTTTTTTTTTTTTTTTGCAATTGGAGCTCGGCTTTTTACTAGTACTAAAGGTGCAGAACTGCAACTACAGAAGTTTATGCATCATATATCTATCATATATCTGTAGCAAGAGAGAAACATAACTCAATATGTTTAATTATCATGGCCAGTTTTTTTCACTAGTTTATGACCACAGACACCGTAGACCATTTTTAGTCTATAAAATTAGCTAACTTATAGGATTTTCTGGTAACAGAGCTAATACACCCATTCTAGAGGATAATTTAGCAATACATGCCAAAAGCCTTAAAATGTGCATATGCTTTCTGTAGGCAATTTCAATCATAGAAATTAGTTTTAAGAAGGATTCGTTCAAATACCTAGCTAAAAAATGGTTACTCATGACAACATTAGTCATAAGAGTAAAAGTTAGAATCAATCTAGCTCCTGTATACAGAAATGGTTAAATAAATTGCCATATATCAATAACTGAAATGCTATTCAGTTATTTTAATGGTCACTGTCACTGTACATTATGATTCTCAGAAATTTGAGAGTCACAGACCATTGTAAAAATAGGATAAACATTATAGGCATTCTCCTCTTCTAAAATGTACATGGACTTACCTAAAATTATATCCAGAGTTCAGAACAAAATGCCAAAATGTTCATGATTTCCCAATTGCATTTAGGAATCTGAAGTTAAAAATTTAACATTAGTGACTATTGAATTATAAAACATTCACAATATATTAGCTGAAAAAAGTCAGAATATGTATCATATATACAGAATTATTCCATCTTATATTTATATGACATCTGCATCAATGGAAAGAAACTACATCTTGAAGTTCACTTTTGTCTTTTTAAAAGTTTGCTGAACCGGGCCAGGCATAGTGGTTCATGCCTGTAATCCCAGCACTTTGGGAGGATGAGGCAGGTGGATCACCTGAGGTTAGGAGTTCAAGACAAGCCTGGTCAACATGGTGAAACCCCGTTTCTACTAAACATACAAAAAAATTAGCCAGGCATAGCAGTGGGCACCTATAATCCCAGCAACTTGGGAGGCTGAGGCAGGAGAATCGCTTGAACATGGGAGGTGGAGCCTGCAGTGAGCCAAGATCGCACCACTGCACTCCAGCCTGGGCAACAGAGTGAGACTCTGTCTCAAAAAATAATAATAATAAAAAATAAAATAAGTTTGCTGAAACAAAAAATACTCAATTGCCTACTATTAAAGATAATTTATAACTTTTAAGCAAAGGTCACATATTTCAACAAAAATACTTTGTACATAAAGTAATGATAGGTCTCAATTTGGCAGTTTTCTGTGTTTCTGTGTAAGTGTTTGGTGCAGGTGGTAGAGAAGCATAACTGAAAGTATTATAGTTAGCTGCAATTATTATAATAGAAACCAATTCTAGCTAATTTAAGCAAAATTACCATTTATCAAAAGGACACGAGCTAGATGACAACTTCTAGAATGGTGAAGGCTCATATGAATTTCTCTGCAGTGAACCAACTATAATGTAAAACATCCAGCTAGTTAATCTTTGGAAATTTTCATAAGGATATAAAGCAAATGGATAAGCATTTATTCAAGAAAATCTCCAAGAAAATCTGTTGAATTTCATCAGAATTCTGTGGCACTTGAATTATGACTCACTCTTCCTATCTCAATTCACCATGGTGTAAATTTCACTCCAGGTAGGTGAGGCCAAAAAACAGGGCTCCTTCTGTCCCCAATACCTGCATTTCATTTAAGGACTACAGCATTTCCCTGGGAGAGGCGATTTGCCATATTTCCTTATCTTTCCAAGCTTCATGTTGGAGAGGCTAAAAGCAAGCTTTCTGAGAGGTCAAGAACATTCTTTTTCCACACTGTCCTGAAAAAATTAGAGCAATAAGCCAGTAATTAGTTAGCCTAATAGCTGAGTGTTATACCAACAGAAGCACACAGATTAAAAGAGAGATCAAAAATAGAGGTAACAGGAGCCCTGTTAACACCCCTGCAATCTCAAAAACACTAGACACGTGTCCCACACTCTACTTTTTGAGGAGGGAAGATAAAGTCTACGCACTGTGAGAGATATAGGCTTTATCCAAATAGCCTCACCAAAGAACTAAACAAATAGATAAGCAAATAACAATAAGCCCTGGGTGTGCCCAGTAGGAAGTTAGCAAAATACATTATCTAAAATGTGCATATTAAATAAAAATTATGATAAATGAACAGGCAATAGAAACTGCCTGTCAGAGGGGCCACATGTCAAACTTAGCAGATAGAAACTTCCAAGAAGCCATTATACACATGCTCAAAGAAATAAAAGTATAAAGGTAAACCATAATGACATATGAAAAGATAAAAATTTCCAAACATAGAATGTAAAGTGATAAATGTCATAGAAGGTCTGCATAAAAAGTCTATATTTGAAAAGTAAAATCATAAAAGAGAAATTCACTGGAGGGTCCCAACAACAGATTTGAATATAGTTTAATAGAGATTATGTTATCCACAGAAAAGAGGGAGAAAAAAATATTTGAGAAAAATGAATATAATCCCAAAGAACTATAGCCAAATATTAAGCAGAAAAAACATATGTATAATTGAAATACTAGAGAGAGGAAGAAAAGAATAAAATAAATATTCAAAGAAATAATACCTTAAAATGTCCCAAATTTGATGAACTTATAAAGCCATCATGAAAGAAGTTCAAGAAACTTCACCTAAAATAAGTCAAAAAGATTGGTTCAGGCGTGGTGACTCATTTCTGTAATCCCACCACTTTGGGTGGCAGGGGCAGGAGGATTGCTTGAGGCCAGGAGTTAGAGACCAGCTTGAGCAACATAACAAAAACCAACCTGTATAAAAACAAAAAATTAAAAAATTTAGCCAGGCACAGGTACGTATCTGTGGTCCTAGCTACTCTGGAGGCTGACGAGGTAGGGTCACTTGAGCCCAGGGGTTCAAGGTTACAGTCACCTATGATTATACCACTGTATTCCAACCTGAGCAGGGTGAAAGAGCAAGATCCCATCTCAAAAAGAGATTCACATCCGGACACTTTGTAGTAAAAATATTGAGAGGAACACAAAAAAAATCTTGAGAGTACCAAGAAAAAAATAACATATCAGATAAAAAGAAACTCCAATAATATTAATAGTTAATTTCTCATCAGAAATAATAGATACCAGAAGGCACTAGGGTGATATATTCAAAGTACTGAAAAATACACTTTCAAGCAAGAATGTTATATTAAGCAAAAACAAAACAAGGTTTTAAAATTAAGGCAAATAAAGACATCCCCAGATAAACAAACACTGAAAGAAGTTGTTGCTCACAAATCCACTTTACAAAAAACACTAAAGAGGCCAGGCACGGTGGCTCACGCTTGTAATCCCAGCACTTTGGGAGGCTGAGGCAGGTGGATCACAAGGTCAGAAGTTTCAGACCAGCCTGACCAACATGGTGAAACCCTGTCTCTACTGAAAATACAAAAGTTAGCTGGGCACGGTGGCGCTCACCTGTAATCCCAGCTACTCAGGAGGTTGAGGTAGGAGAATCCCTTGAACTTGGGAGGCGGAGGTTGCAGTGAGCTGAGATCGTGCCACTGCACTCCAGTCTGGGCAACAGAGCGAGACTCTGTCTCAAAAAAAAAAAAGAAATTTTAAAGAAAGTTCTTCAGAAAGCAAATGATCCTAAAAAGAAATGTTCAAATCCATGCGTGTGCACACATATGCAATGAAGAGTACTGGTAAAGGTAATTATGTAGACAATTAGACTGTATAATTACATTTCATCTCCTTTCATCTCTCATTTTATTTATCAATTATATAAAATAATGTGTATATAATTGTATTGTTGAGCCTGTGACATATAGAAATGTAAAATATTTGGCAATAAAAGCAAAAGGAGGTGGATGAGAGCAAAGCTATACTGGAAAAAGGAAATGACACCAGATAGTAACTAGAATTCACAGGAACAAGTAAAGAAAACCAGACATGGTAAATAAGAAAGTTATTATTACAATCTCTACAATTATATGCTTGATGTTATTTCTTCTCTTAGCTTTACAACAAATTAAAAATAAATAAAATAATAATTGTTACAACAGAGTGTTGGAGGTGTAACACATAACTGATGTAGCATGTATACCAATAATATTACATAAAGGAGGAAGAAGAAATAGACCTATATAGTAACAATGTTCTGTATCTCATTGGAATTAAATTAGTAAAAATTTGTAGAGGATTAGGGTAAGATAATATATATGGTAACCCCCAAAGAAAACATTAAATTTTTTTAATAAATAAAAAATTATAAAAGGAATAAAAATATTGTACAAGAAAATATTCACTTATCCTAAAAGAAAGCCATGAAGAAGGAATAGAAGAACAAAGAAGACATGAACAAAATAGAAAATAAAACCAAAAGACAAGATCATGTTCTAACATATGAGAAACTATCCTAAATGCAAATGAATTAAACACTTCAATCAAAAGGCAATGGAATGCGGTGAACATAGCCATGCTTGCAGGGAAATGTATAACTGTACTGGATGCATTTAATAAGTAGAAAGATATCACATAGAAAACTTAACCTTTAATGTTAACACACCGAACACCAAAAAAAAAAAAAAAAAAGAAAAGAAAAAAGAAAAAAAAGAGCACATTAATGCTAGAGCAAGCAAGTGGAAAGAAATAATAAGGATTAAAGAAGAAATTAGTGAAATATGGAATAGTAAAACAAAAGAGAAAATTGATAAAAACTGAACATCAGTTCTTTGACTATATCAATGAAATTGATGAAATGTAAGCTAAACTAAGAAAATAAAGGTAGAAGACTAAGGCAGAAAGGAAAGAGGGCACTACTGACTTTTCATAAGTAAAAGGGATTGTGAGGGAATGTGACAAACCATTATACCCACAAACTAGATAACTTAGAAGAAATGAACAAGTTCCTAAGAAGACAAAACAACCATAACTTATTTAAGAAGAAATGGAAAATGTGAATAGACCTAACTAATAAATCAAGAGATTAAATTGGTACTTTAAACATCTCCCAGAAAAAAAAAGCATAGGCTTGTTGTATAAGGCCAGTATTACCATAAACCAGATAAAGATATCATAAGAAAAATCGCAAAACAAATCCAGGGAACACGTAAATTGAATGATGTACCAAGATCAAGTGGGATTTACCAAAAGAACACAAGTTTGTTTTAACATCTGAAAATCAATGTAATACACTGTATCAAAAGATAAAACTACATGAGTATCTCAATAAATACAGAAAAACATTTGACAAAATCCAACACATTTTTAATAAAAAATATTTAGTGATCTAGGAATTGAAGGAAACTTCCTCAGCCTCATAAAAGGCATCTACAAAAATCTAGGACTAAGATCATATGTAATGGGGAATGACTGAGTGATCATAAAAAATACGAGGATATTGACTCTTGCTATTTCTTTTTACTATTGTAATGGAAGTTCTAGGCAAAATAATTAAGCAAGAAAAGGAAATAAAAGGTAGTCATCTTACCAAGAAAGAAATAAAACCATCTATTTTCAGATGACATGATCTTATATTTAGAAATTTCAAAGGAAACTAGTAAAAAATAGAATAAATGAGTTTAACAAGGTTGCAGAACAAAATAATGACATACAAAAATCAATTATGTATATATATATATATTTGCAGTGAACAATCTGCAACAATTCAGTGTATAATAGTATTAAAAATAATACAACACTTAAAAATATATTTAACAAAGCCAGTGAAAAAATTATATGCTGTGAACTATAAAACATTCTTGAAAGAAATGAAGGAAAAACTAGATCAGTTGAACAAACCTTGTTTCCGCATCAGAAGACAGTTATTATTAAGATAACAATACTCCCCAGGTTAATCTACAGATTTAAAACTAACATTATCAAAATTTCAGCTGAATGTTTTTTGAATAATTTGACAAGCTAATACTAAAATTTATGTGAAAATGGAAGGGATTAAGAACAGCCAAAACAATCTTGAGAAAGGAAAATAAGGTTGAGGGACTTACACATCCTCATTTTAAAACACTGCAGCCTGAATTGCCACCATTTTAATCAGTAGAAAAGAGAAGGACCTGCTGCCTTTTTTATTATTGCAAGAAAGAATTTCCTCTTATTTCAGTAACTCTAGGATGAACTATGATGATTAGCCAAGCTTAAGAACTCCCTTCTAAACATGTTGGTCAAAAATCTGGAAAAGTGAGGAGAGTGTCTCCAGCCAAATAATCACAGGCAAGATCAACCTTTAATTAGTATTTACAACGTAAGGAATCCCTCAAATATACAAGAAAATGTGCTGACACTGGGCAGTCAAAACAAGAAAAATGTCTACGAAAAAATAAAAATAAAAAAATAAAAAAAGAGCACATTAATGCTAGAGCAAGCAGGTGGAAAGAAATAATAAGGATTAAAGGAGAAATTAGTGAAATACGGAATAGTAAAACAAAAGAGAAAATTGACAAAACTGAACATCAGTTCTTTGACTATATCAATGAAATTGATGAACTGGAAGCTAAACTAACTAAGAAAACAAAAGTAGAAGACTAAGGCAGAAAGGAAAGAATATGGATGTGGGTACTCTAATTTAAAACAAACTATGAAGGCCCCTACATATATATTCATTAAAAGGTTCTACAAGTTTTTAATACTAAAATCTTAAACAGCTGAGATGTTTCCCTCTTTTTCTGCCAATATTTACTTTGTAATATTTTAAACAATGAAATAATATTGACTTTTAATAGTAAAATTATTTTATTTTAATTATTTTTAAAAATGATAACCCAAATATTTTTCAGTCACTGCTTTATTTTTTATAACTTTTAATTCCTCTAAGTATTCACAGGAACACCCAACTTGAATAGTATAGCAATTCCTTCACAAGCATTTTTTTTATTTTAATTAAATTGATAATATCATGCATGACACGTTGAAAATAAAAATAATGCTTTTCACTTACGCATTTTGGAAAGCTGCACATATTATCATCATATCTGTCATTAATGATTCAATCATATACTCATAAATTTTCCATGGACAGTGTAGTTTATTTCTAATGAAAGCTTTCAGTTTAGAATAAGAAGCATTTGACTGAGGCATTTTCAAAGTCTTCTTTCATTCAAATTGCTGAGGAAGCTTTAACTACCCTGCTGTCCAAATGACTCAGTGAAATTAATGATCCAAATTCAAAGTTAAAACCTCCGTATTCTTTCTGGAAACTAAATCAGAACCCTAGAAACTGGGAGAAAGCACTAATAAGCCTGTGATACCAATGCTTTCCTAAGGTGCTAATAAATCAACATTATTTCAAATTCCCTTGGTTCCCTAAAAAGAGCAATTATGTTAGTCAATACAGTGGGGTTGTGCCTGGAATCTGAATCGTATTCCAAGTATGGTAGAAATGTATATATTGAAGATCTCGGGCAATGGTTTAAGTAGTTTTTCAAATGTGATATGATTTTGGGATAAAGTTAAAAACACAGAAAGTGCAGTTTAATAAGCTGGACTGTTCATAGCCAGACAGTTACATGGTGTTTGACCTTAGAAACCATTAGAGACAGAAAATGTTACATGAAAACAGGATGCATTAAAACCATTAGACTATCTTCCACCAAACCAGAAAGATAAACACATTGTATTTATCTATAACTTTACTCCACAGGCAATTGGAGGGATGAATTCACATAATTTAACAAATATAATTAACTTTTAACAGGGTCCTTCCTCTGGGTTATTTATGTATTTATTAATTAATACAGCAAATATTTGCTGACTACCTACCATGTGCCTGGCATTCTAGTGATGTTTGTATGCATGTGGCAGCAGAATGAGGAATAATGAGGTGGAGGTTGCACATAAAGCCAAGTAGCTCATATTATTGAGGGGGGTGTATGTGTGTGTGTGTGTGTGTGTAGAGTAGCTCAAAAGATGCATATGAAAATATCACACACACACACACATAGAAACACACACAGACACACACACACACACACACACACACACACTCTTACCAAAACATAAGGGGTTCTATCATCCTTATTTAGAATTTTGGGAGTCCAAAAGAGAGTGTGATTCAGTTTCTGCACTTATTTTAATGTAACATATTAAAACTTCTAGTAGGTCTTTTAGCTATATGATCACTAAGGTATTTTTTAACTTGAAAATTTTAAAATAATGCTATATATCAGTTATATCAATAAATATGAATAGGCTGAAGTCATCTATTATAAAGAAAATTATTTTCAAATTTATCTAGCAAAGAAATACCCAAATATAATCTGTATACCAGAGACATGTCTAAAGAATAATACGAAAAGGCTAACAAATAAAATCATTCAAAATATCTATACTAAGCAAATAGAAACAATAAAATAGACATTGTTTTGCTGATTTCAAAGTGTAATTTGCATTAAGAAGTATCAAATTCAACAAAGTACACTTTTACGAATGCTAAAGCCAATAATTTAGGATAATTATATAACAGCTATGAATATGTACACAAAATGATAGTAACTATCTTCATAAAGAAAAAAATACAGGAAATCCATGAATACATAGATAAAAATACAGTAATATGAGAACAATTTTAAATTCCACTTTCTGTACCAGACAGATCAGTGGCCAAAAAAGCAGGTAAGAATACAGAGGACCTGATCAACATAATCAATAAGGACAATCTTATGACGACATATTGAAGTGTACATCCTGATAACAGCAAGTATTCATCTTAAGAATATTGGAACTGTCACAAAATATAATCATATGTGGGGAATTTAAGAAAAGTAGTAAGTTCTATAAAGTAGAAATATAACAGCACACACTGATCACAATAGAATAAAACTAGAAACTGTTAAATTAAATTAAAATGAAAACCAAGCCCGAAAAATTCCTGGCAAACAAAACCAAATAGATCTTAAAAATAGCCTGAACCTTGCTTAAACTGCAAGCATAAGTGAAACTTCACTTGGGGCATTTCTGGTAAATGCTTATGTTAGACAAAAACAAAATCCAGCTAATGATGAGCAGCCAGCTAACATGTGGTTATGTGCCTAGAGACTTTTCAATAAGGGAAACCCAAAAAGAGCAATTTTGTAACTACAACCAATGATTCACCCTATAAATACTTGTCTATGACACCTTGTCATTGGAACACTAAACCACTTTCAGTTTGGTGTTTCCTGATTCAAGAATTGCTTCTTAAATAAACCTTTAAAATTATATTATACCTAAGAGTTTTCTTTTACAGTTTGGTAGCAGAAGTGAGATATGAAGGCAATCCCCAGTGACCCCTGGTAGTATCATGGAGCCAGGTGAAAGGTTCACATGGAGCTAATTGTGCCCACCGCTTTCTTGCTGCAACTGGAGTTCCTGAATAAGTGTCTTTCTTATTCTGTGCTGCACATTTTACATTCTGAGTTTGAGTAAATTTATTCCAATTTGGTGTGGAGATTGAACTGGGTATTCAACAGGAACTAAACTGGTTCCAGTTGGAGGCATTGGGTAGGTAAAAACTTAGAAGGAGTGAGTGTGATGGGTTTATAAGCATAAAGGAGTCAGGGACTTCTCTATCTGGAATACCAGCTAATTTTATTTTCAAATATTATGGACTCAAAACCTGTGCCTTTCTAGAGACATGGTTGTACCTACCTTGCCAGAGACGATTTAGAGTTGCAGTGGACTATCTTGCCAGAGATGATTTAGAGTTGCAGTGCAGAAGTGTTATTTGAGATAAAAGTATTCATTTATTGAATCCATTGGCAAGGAAGCGATCTTGAACACCCCAGTATCAATGGGATGCATTTTGTGATGGATATAGTCTTCTAAAAGACTTACTGATTATAAAATTGAATCTCTAAAGGACCCTTTACTAAAGACAAATAAGACATCTAAAGCTTAAACAACAAATTGAGGGTGAAAATAAATAAAATTATATGGTAATTGATGTAACTATGACAATTTTTCTCCCTTTATCCTCCTCTACCTTCTCTAAAGGTGATTTTGAACCTTTAACCCATTTATTCAACTATCTTCTTGCCCTGAACTTACTAACTCTTTTGCTCAACTACCTTTCTACCCTGAGAATAACGAGAAAAGGACAGTTAGCTTAATGTCTCATAAAACTAGATCTTCAGGGCCGGGCGCGGTGGCTCAAGCCTGTAATCCCAGCACTTTGGGAGGCCGAGACGGGCGGATCACAGGGTCAGGAGATCGAGACCATCCTGGCTAACACGGTGAAACCCCGCCTCTACTAAAAAATACAAAAAACTAGCCGGGCGCAGTGGCGGGCGCCTGTAGTCCCAGCTACTTGGGAGGCTGAGGCAGGAGAATGGCGTGAACCCGGGAGGCGGAGCTTGCAGTGAGCTGAGATCCGGCCACTGCACTCCAGCCTGGGCGGCAGAGCGAGACTCCGTCTCAAAAAAAAAAAAAAAAAAAAAAACTAGATCTTCAGAACAGCCATATCTGGCTCTTGTAACTACTTTTACTCTTTGGTCAAAAACTAAACTCAGCTATAACAAAAGATTTTTCAAATATTAGAGAAAATCCGTTAAAGAATTACTGAGAAATTTATAATCTTCATAGGGGCCTATGACCTGGTGATCCCTGATTTGAATGAGTTTATGCACATGATATTATAACCTGGGGAAGAAAATAAATAGGTAACTACAGGGAGATGGGATAAGCTTCAGGAAAGTGTTGATGACCTTTCAAGAGACACTTCCAGAAAGAGCTCATAAGATGCCTGAAAAACTTATAGAAGATATTCCCATTGTCTTCCCAGAAAAGATTGACTGGTACATTATTAAATCATATAAATAGCAAAAAGAGATAAATTTCTTTCTGATTTCAGGACTAAACTGGAAATCTTAGTTAAACACTCTGGTCTCAAAATATAGCCGCATGTATTTCCTGCTGGAACCAGAATAAATGGTTCTTACTGCCCTATTCGTTAATTGGCTTTGACCAGAGCTGCATGACCTGATAAAAATACAACAAAACAAGCCATAAGATTGAATGGGAAGTCACTGATATGGCTGAAGTAGTCCCCATAGCTGAATATTTTGAAAGCACTTTAGAACAAGAAAAGAATCAAATGCTGAAATCAAAGAATGAAAAGATTGTTTCTGCATTAGATGAAATTCCCGAGAGTTTGACTCTTGAAGCAATAATCAACAATGATGGGGCTACAAGAGATTTTCCAGTAAGTTATTCTCATATTCTCATAATATCCTTAAATAAACATAGGGAATCTAAGATCTCAATGAACAGGGAACTATGTATAGTGTTGGCGGATGCCAGAGCCACCTTATCCACTTTAAACCCCACCCTACTAAATCAACAAATCTCAAATAAAATATTTGTGGTAGCGCTTTCAAATTAAGTTCAGAGAATCCCTGTGTCTAAATTAGTCCAAATGACTCTTAGACCGTTCTCAGAAAGGTATGCCTTCCTGCTATGTAATACCATTCCAGTAAATTTACTGGGATGAGCTATGCTTTCCCAATTGAGAGGATGCATAACATTCTCTTCAGAAGCATAATTATTCCTAGAGTTTCCTGGCCCTCCTGAACCTGAATTGTTCTGTTCCCTACAAACAGGAGTTTATAATGTTGAAACCAAAACTTACAGAAAACCAGATCTCTCTGAAGTACCAAACATGTGTGGGCTTCTTCTTCAGCCAACACAGAAAAAATTAAAAGTGCTAAACATATGAAAATCCAAATAGACTATTCTAAGATATTGCCTAAATTGCCCCAATACCTACTAAAGTCAGAGGCAATTTAAGGACTTTCACCAATTGTAGAAGATTTAATAAAATAAGGACTTACAATTCCTTTTGTTATTCCCTGTAACACTTCAATTTTACCAGTTAAAAAATTGAATGGATGGGGTTTGAGATCTGTTCAAGACATATATACAATAAATAAAATTAGAGTATTGATATTTTCTGTGGTTACAAATCCTAACACTTTGTTATCTAATGTGCCTACGCATCCTAAGTGGTTCACGGTGATACAACTCTGCTCTTCTTCAGTATTCCAGTTGATAGAGAGAGCCAATACTTGTTAGCCTTTACCTGGCAGAGTCAGCAATGTACCTGGACTGTAGAGGTTCACCAAAACCCCATCTTATTTCTTTCAGGCATTACACTAAGACCTGTCAATTGTAAAATTTTCTAGAAATTCCACTCTAATTCAATATGCTCATGACCTACTGTTATCTTCTTCTATCAAGATTCAGTTTATCTTTTACAGCAGTTAGCTTACAAGGGTCGTATGATCTTTATGGAAAAACTTCAGTTCTCTTCATAAAAGGTCCACTACTGAAGACACAGTCTGACTACAGAGTGAATTTCCCTCTCACCTGAAAAAGTGGAGACAATTGAAGGGTTCCTTAGTCTGAAAACTCAAAGATAATTAAAAGGTTTTGAGCTTTGCAACAACCTCTAACATTAGGGCTCCCAAATAATAAATAAATTTTTCCTTGTTTGTTCACAAATGTGCTCATCAAGCCTTGGAAGTCCTTACTCAGGAACAATGACATTGACCCATTGGTTATTATGTCCTACAGATAGATGCAGTAGCCAAAGCATATCCAATTTGTCTAAAACCAGTGGCCACAGCAACTAGATTGTTAGAAACCTAATGTCACTTACTATTAGAGAATGAGCTTTACTTACAAGTTCCACATGCAGTCAAAAACTTATTAAATTGAAATTACATCTAACATTTTTGCACAAGTAGCACAACAATATATGAAATCTATCTCTTTTCATCCTCTAATCTCCATCTCAAATATTATATTCTGTTTAACCCTACCACTGTGCTGCCTTCGATTGAAGATGGAGAAGACTCTAAGTGTGACATCATAACTATTGACTTTTCACATTGACTTACAGGAAACTCTACTAGGTAATCCTGAATTAATACTATATGTTGATGGATCTTATGCAAAAATTATAGAAGGGAAATACAAAGAAGGATATGCTGTAACTAATTAATATGAACTAATAGAAAAGGAAACACTCTCACAATTTTATTTAGCACAATTTGCAGAATTATATGCTCTTACTAGGCTTGTTGTAGATAAATGGATTAATATTTATGCAGCTGTTACATATACCTTTGGAGTTGTCTGTGATTTTGGAATATTACAGAAACAAAGAGAAATTCTCTCTTCCAGTGGAACCCCACCAAAAATGGGGTTCAATAGGATGAACTTCTTTCAGCTATTCTGCTACATTCATAGGTTGCTATTATTGACATTGAAGCTCATACTTGTAAGACAACCTGAATATGAAAGAAATGCATTAGTAGACTTTCATGTCAGGTCAGAGAGCACTAAAATTGTTAAAATATGCAGTTTTCATGAACTTCATAAAATTTATCCAAATCAATTACTTATAATTTGTTCAATAAAAAATGATGTGCACCTGAATTGGAACAACAAAAATAGCATATAAAATGATGCAAATGTAAATGCTAAATGAGGACTCACTGAAGCCCTAGACAACCATTTCATGTTTCCTGCATTCTTAAAATTGCTACTGTTAAAGGTTCTTTACTCCATAACCCATCATGAAGTAGACAAAATGGTTCAAATGACAAAAAAAGAACTTATGGGGTGATTGTTCTAAAGCAATTAAAATGGTTTATAACCAATGCCTGACTGGTTAAACTCATAATACTAAAAAAAACCCTGAAGGTTTCCAGCGGCATATTTTTACTATGTGTTGTACAATTTGAACATCTGCAGATGGATTTCATTCAATTGCCACCTTCAATTGGATATCAATATATTCTTGTGATTGAGTGCCTTTTTAAAGAGGGATTGAGGTTTTCCTTGCAGAAAGAATGATGTCACAACGTAGCAAAACTATTAAAATATTTGTTTCCTTTGTGGTGCATCCCTAGAGAAATTTCTGACAATAGGACATGCCACTTTACTGGACAGATTATCAAAAAATGAAATAAGATTTTACAAACCCAATGACACTAACATTGCCTTCATCAGCCTTAATTTTCTGGAAAGGTTGAAAGAGCAAATGATATCTTAAAACTAAAATTAGCTAAACTAACAGAGTTGACTGAATTACCCGGGCCAAAAGTTTTGCCACTGACTTTGGTGGCAATTAGATCAATTCCTATGGTACAACAAACTGACCCCTTATAAAATAATTAATGAAATACCTATGCCATTTATAATAGAATACCATGTTCTTCCTGCCCTTGTTAAATCTGACTCAATAATGCAAGACCTTGATGCATTATTCCAAAGTATATTGTCATCAAATGAAAGAAGGTTTCTGTGACCCATTTTCAGGTGATCAGGCCTTTCATTATCTAGAATCTGGAGATTGGGTCTTTTTGGATATAACACCATGGAAAAATTGCCTAATTGCCTTTGAGTATCACTGGAAGAGACTATATTTTGTTATTTTTACCACACACACTGCAGCAACACCTCAGGGTCTTGAGCCTTGGGTCAATGTCTCTCAAATAAAGAGAATTCCCTTAGACTTTTGTACTTGTTAAATACAGATGACTTAAAATTAAGGCTACGCCAAGGAAAGCCTTCCCTAGAAGCAAATGACATTATGAAGTAGACAGCTTTACCAATATGGGGAACAAGAGTCCATTTGACTCCACTCCATTGACTAAAACTTTTTTCTGTTTTACATTAACAAAAAATGTTCAAACTCTTATTTTTTAGGAAATTTTACTATTTATACTGCATATCCTCTATAGTCTACTGTTGAAAATATAGCTACTTTCATTACTCAAAGCAATTGCTGGCTATGTAGTCATCTAGTTGAATGGGCACAATCACAATGAATACTAGAACCTGTACCAATACACACTTGCATGAGCAATTAGGAAGCTGAATTTATAAAAAGTTTGGTATCCTTGCTTGGGCAGGCATATTTATGCTCAAGTGACTTGGGCACTGGGAAAAAGCAATAGAAACAAGGGATACCCTATAGCTCTTGATTTTATTACTGGTAATTTATCTTTATGCATAGAAAACCTTAATGGAACTGGACTATTGTACGCAATATTACACAATCCTTCTGTAAGGAAATACTTTGATTTTAATAGATAATGAAGACTGGACTACTGTATATAATGACACAGATATAAAATCGAACATGACCATGATACCTTCAACCATATTATCAGACAACTCCTCAAAACTAGACATGGGTTTAATGGAAACTCTAAAGGCAAATGGAATGCTTCTTTAGTTCCACTATATAAAATAAATGATAGTCTTATTTATTGGATATATCAATATCTAAAGCATATTTGAAGAGGAAGTCAATAATTCTTAGTTGGTTATGGCATACATGGGTTACTTTATCAAATTCATAAAATGTTTTTTGTTTCTACTCCCATCTAAACCGTCAGTGTTCAGCCTGGCAGTATCTTGATGTAGATATGACAAAGAATAACCATGACATATCACCTCCAACTGGTGGGTAATAGGATCCACTTTGATCCTTTTAATAGTACTGGATTATTCACTGTGTGTGGCAACAACGTATATAAAGGTTTTCTACATAAATAATCTGAATGCTGTGGTTTGGGCTATGTTCTACTTAAAATGACCAGATACAACTTTTTAAATGCAAGTCAATTAATTTAGTGTCATTCATATGTAAAGGGACCCCTCACAAATGAGCCTCTTATGATCTTCCAAATCCAATTATACAAAGGGGTTCCAGATTTCATTATTTTGTAAGAATTGTTTTTTTTCTCAGTTGGCAGTCTCTGAATTGGAAACATGCTTATTAATATTCCAGCAAGTATCATTTGAAAAAAGTTCAAATGATACTTTGAATTATCTTAAAATAGTACAATCTGGCATAAATAATTTGGCCTCAATAGTACTCCAAAATAGTAGTTGTATTGATATTTTAATCGCTTGAGAGGAATTTTTGCCCTAATTGTGAAAAGCGTTATTTCTATTTTAACAAATCAGATCCTGTTGTCTAAAGTTTAAAAGATCTTAAATACAAGTACAAATCTTTTTATCGGATAAGCATTGCCTCCCACAATTATTCAGTTGGTTAAATCTTGGCTCCTAGGAATCTTTGCTCAGAGGAATTTTTCAATCCTTGGCTATTATTCTCTTTATAGTTACTGTGTTTACCTCCTACTCCATGTGTTGTATTCTTTCGAGGGGTTTAAATGCTTTCCAGCAGTTCCTTTCATGTCAAATGATTTCCATCATGGTCAGACAACGCAAGGAAACCAATACTGACTGTGTAATTGCTGATGGTGGTTATATGACTCTAAACCCTAGTGAAGCTATTGATGATAACAACATCTACTTGACTCTGTTCCAACAATTACATCAGTAGTCGTAACTGAGATTAATGTTATGCTATTTGGTCACATTCTTAGCTTGCTGAGAGAATGACCAAAAGAGGGGAATTGTTAATGCAAAGTCAAAACAGGTACTAGGACTGTAAATTCCTGAGCCTGGGCTTTAAAAATAGCCTTAACCAGTTGATGCAGTGGCTCTCATCTGTAATTTCAGCACTTTAGGAGGCCAACTCAGGAGGATTGCTTGAGTCCAGGAGCTTGACACCAGTCTTGGCAACATAATGAGATTCCATCTCTCCCTCAAAACTGGAAATATTAGCTGGGCATGGTGATGTGCATGATCATAGATCACTGCTGTCTCAAACACCTGGGCTCAAGGGATCCTCCCACCTTGACACCTACCTTGGGCCCAGATTTCTTGGGCCCAGGTGTTTCAGGCTGCAGTGATCTATGATCATACCACTGTACTCCAGCCTGGGTGACAAAACCAGACCCTGTCTCAGAAACAATAAAAACAATGAAAATAGCCCTAACTCTGCTTAAATTGCAAACATATGGAAAACTTAACTAGGGTCATTTCTGGCAAATGCTTATGTTATACAACCTCAGCCATTGATAAGCAGTCACTTAACATATGGTTATTTAACTAGGCACTTTCCAACCATGCTATGGGTTGAATGCTCTCTCTAAAACTCATGTTTAAATTTAATGTTAGAGGTGGAGCCTTTGGGAGGTGATTGGATACTGAGGACTTTGCCCTCAAGAATGTGTTAATGCAATTATTGTGGGAGTGGGTTAGTTATTGAGACAGTGAGTTCCTGATGAAAGAATAAAGCTTGGTCTTCATTTTCTCTCTGTCTTGCACACTCCCAATGTGATGCCTTCCTCCATGGAATGAAATCCTCACCAGATGCCAACATCATGCTCTTGGACTTTCCAGCCTCCAGAACCATGAGCCAGCCAATGTATCCATTTTCTTGATAAATTACTCAGTTTATTATATTCTGCTATAGCAGCAGAAAGTGGACTAAAAAGATAAACCAAAAAAGGGAATTTTGTAACTGCAACCAATCAAATAATTTCTTTATTTAGCTTCTATATTCACCTTCTAATTCATAACTACTTGCTTCTGAAAATTTGCCATTGGAACACTAAACATCTTTCAGTTTGATGTTTCACAATTCATGAATTGCTTCTTACTCAAATATACTTTTTAAAATATTATTGTGCTCAGATTTTTATTTTGTAGAACTAATAACAATATAAAGAAACTCAGGCCCTTTAACCTGAAAATGAAAAAAATTCATATAATAAATAACTTGTGAGTTGTTTATAACTCACAATTAATTATAATTTATATAGTTAATTATAATTAATTTAATTATTGTTAATTATAATTAAATTAATTATAATTAAAATTACAGAGTTTCTAAAAATTAATAAGAAAATATCATAAATCAGAATCAATGGTACATATTTAAATAAGAATCAATGGAAAATTAAAATGTACACAAATAAATAAATTCATAACCATAAAAGAAGGTAAACAATGGAATTAAGTTTCTAACTAAAATGCTAAAAAAATGGTGCATTCAAAGCAAGTGTAAGAAATAAAATGATTAAATTAAAAGCAAATGTATTGAAGGCCATAGAAATGTATGTAGAGCACAGAAAAAAAATAGATGGACTACTAGTCAACTTAATCAAGGGAAAAAGGAAACATAAATATAGAATAAGATATGACAAAGGGAAAATAACCATTGAAACAGAATACATTCAAAAATTTTTAAGAGACTACTTTATAGATTGCTGTGACCACAGTAGAGATGGAAAGCTTGACTATGTCAATTTCCATTGAAGAAAACAGAGAATGGTATTTTAAAAAAACATATAAATACAAATCCTAGATCACAGAGTTCTACCAAATGTCCAAAGACCAAAGACTGGATAGCCCCAGTGATATATATAACTTTCTCCAGAGCCTAGAAAATGAAGGAAATTTTGAAATTTCTTTTAAACATTAATACTTAAACCTGATAAAGATTGCAGACAGGAAGGAAATTACAGACTGATATCACTTATGCAAAACTATAATAAAACCTTTTTAACAGAAGCCAACATCACAAGAAGAAAATAATACCCAATGATCCAGTGAGATTTATGAGAAGAATGCAGTATTTGTTCACTATTAGGAAATTTAATAATATGATATAACATATTAATAGACCTAAGCAAAAAGCAATACATGATTATCTTCATAGATGCTAAAAAAAAATCCTTTGACAAACACAATATCCACTTGTAATTGAAAAATACCCAGAATATTGGAATTGGCTATTTTATGGACATTGGATGTTATTCTGAATACAATGGGAGGTTAACTAAGAATGTTTAAGCAAAAGCAGTAACATGAGCTAATTTGTTTTCAAACGTATCACTCTGGTGTCTGTGCAGCAAATAAAAGACAAGAGGGCCAAGAGCAGAAACAGGGAGTCCAGGAGTAGCTACTTCAGTAAATTTCTGGTATTGACCTGAGAGAATCCACATTGCAAGGAAAGAAGAAACAAAAACCCTTCAAGAAACACCTTAGAAGAGGCCTAACCTATTTTCAGGCCATGGGTTGCAATGAAAAGCCACCACGAATTCTGGGGAAGTTAGTTACACTTTGTGACCTATTTTATACACAGTTTCTTTCATACAAAAGTAATTATTGTGTGAGTTTTTTAAATCATAGATTTATCAGACATTTCAACTCATATCTTTTCTAGGAGAAAATTCTAACAGTTGTGTTTGTTAAATTTAAACAAATCTTTTTATTCAATTGCTATTATTTTTAAGTGTTAATGTATCCAACCATAATAGCATTTTATTGATCTACATTTTTAATTACACATTCCATCACTGAAAGTTAATCTGATAATGATTATCCATTGAGTAAACACTGAGGGGTAATTAGAAGGCTAGAGATGCTCTTGGGTAGTGACAGGGAAAAGTGATCATTCGCTCCATTAGAAATAGTATAATTACCACATAAGACTAAGGAAAATGCATAGAATTCATTAATGAGTGTACATATCACGACTTGTTTTTGTTTCTATGAGAAACCCTAAGCTTATGCCTAGAACTTGACATTCAAGTGAATCTGGAAGAAAATGTTTGACCAACTGGGCGTAGGTGCTGGGCTAGGTAAACCTAGAAAAAAATGGCTCCTACTTACTGTTAAGTCAGAAATTTTTTTATTAGACATTATTTTCCTTGCCCCCTTTTTTACTGGTAATTATTATATCATCTGGATTTGTTATTTGCCTCATGTTTTTAAGCTCATTGTGTGTACGTTTCACACACACACACACACATGTGCACACACACTAATGCAAATGGCTCTGTGCCCTGCTTCAAGGGAACATTTCCCCCCATGATTGAAATTCTACTCCTTCTTCTTCAGAAGAAACAGCGAAACCCATTATCTTGTTTTCTTCGCTGTTACACAAGTGATATCTATTTTACCAAAAGATCTAACTCATGTTGCTTTTTCAGTTAAAATTCTTCAAAAATCCTCAGCAGTTACAGAATAAAGTCCACACATTTTAGCATTGCTTCCATAATCCTGAAGCTACTTTACCTTCTGAACTTGTTCCCTATGATCTTTCCCAACGCAGTATTTTGGGACACATTTTCCCTTTTACTGGCATATTCTTCTCTTATTTCCTTGTTTGATGTTCTTCTATCCATTCATCAAAATACAGATCAAATGTGATTGCCTTTGCCTAGAATTCCCTAGCATAGACATGTCTTATTTTGTTTATGTGTAGCACACATCTTCATTAAAGTACTTAAAATATTATTATTGTGTGTAGCTTTGTCTCTAACCAATTAGTGAGCTCTTGGTGTTAGGAATTGATTCTTCATTTTTAAATTTTTAAATGTTTTTATTTATTAAACAAATATTTATTAAATGTCTACTGTGTGGCAAGTCATGAAGTGATATAAAGTGGAGAAGATGGAAAGAAGCAACTTTAAATGGAGACAGCAGGGAAATTTCCTCTAGGAAGACGATACTTGAAACAAAATGTGAAAAATGAGGAGGTGCCAACTAGTGAGGCTCCGCCAGAGATAAAAGCAAGTGGAGACAGGTTTAATACAGAAATAAGATTGGTATGTCTGGGAACAGAAAGAGACCCTTAAGACTGGAGAGGGAGGGATGGAGAAATGGTAGGATGAACCAAACACCTCTCTGTTTTCACAGATGGCATACTGAGCCTGGAAAACAGAAAGATTTCTCCAAAGTAACTTCCTGAATAAATGTTGTGTTTAAAAGAAATGTTAATTAACCAAGTTGTTTAGAATGATATAATAACTGAAGAGATGCTTAGACTCCATCAAATCTTACCTTTTATCACAGATGGGAAAAATAATAATAGCCAGGCCCTGAGACCAATTTTCTAAGATAAATTTATCACATGAAATCATTTCAGAGAAAATAAGCAAGAAATGAACAAGATTTTTAATGGCAATTCTACTGAATGTTAAAAAATGAAAATGTTTTTCATAGTTGTTTCTTGTGCTGATTTTTGATTAAAAATCAGGGCATATTGAACTATTATTCAGTGGGTACATTAAGAACCCAGACTTCACCACTGTGCAATATATGCATGCACTTGTACCCCATAAATATATAAAGGTAAATACATTTTTAAAAACAATAAATGAATAAGTTATTAATAAGTGATAGACAGCCAATTTAATAAAGTCTAAATATATAAGTTTCTGATTACATGACTTGATATAAGGACATGTCTTCAAAGATTTAAAAGAGTAGTTTTCAAACCCTACAGGCTCAAATATTCAGGAAAGCTACTGAGAGGATCCCGAAGGGCTGAGGGCCCAGCTGGCTGACTGGTGAATTAACCTTGGATTCTACCTGCACCTAAATAAGATAAATTCTTTTTTTATCCATGTATATATCAAAATTCTGCACAAGAATTATTTTAAAGGCAGTTATGCTACTAAGAATAATAGAAATCTGTTGATCTAAAGAAATACTTAGTTGTTACCTGAAGCACAATGTTTCTTTAAGTCACTTTTATATCTACTACATGCATTTCCTGAACATAGTATAAAAGGCCAGGGCAAGCACACACTCACCTCACAAGCCTTATATCTGCACTTTTCCCATCAGTCTTCTTCACATGTGATTCCAACCTGTTACTGACTTTCTTGATATGACCTTAATATTCAGTGTCTCATTTCTCTCTTGCCTTGCTCTTTGGACTTTATATTCTTTACTGTTTTTCCAGCTCTGACTGCAGACCTTGACTCCTCTCCACAGTCCTTCTTCTTTTCTATAAAGCAAATATATTGCTTTGGGTCACCTCTTCTAAACACTTATATTGTTTCAATTTAGTAGTGCAACCCTCCTAACCCTGGCGGACTCCTTGAGATAGTGCTTCCACCAAGCCCAGCTCACATCCTCAGTGAGAAAGGCCATTAAGAGATACTGTGCAGCAAGCAGCATGTTCTAAAATGCCAGTTTCCTATTTAACCCTACCGACAACCTACTTTCCTCCTTTCTACTTGATTCCCCCCTTTCCCTTTCTTTCCTCATTTCTTATATGACACAACTGACTAGTCTCTGTGGTAGTGGAAATGACACAATAAATTAGTGATAGAAATCATGAGTTCTCTAGTTGTAGGATAGTAAACATATACCAAATATATCACAGAGGCTCTGTACACATCTGTATTTTATGCTTCCAGAAAAATGACATCACATAGGTGAACACAACTTAGAAAGTACAAATCGCCACACAGATGTTGATTATTAATATGATTGTGTTTTCAGCTATAGACTTTTATTTCAAATGATTTCCCTTTATAGGTGCATTTTATAGCTGTTTACAGCCCTTTCTCCCTGTCAAGACACAGGTTGAATGTCTATCTTCCTTTTGAATTATGGAACAATCCCCGTATGTCCGTATCCCATTCTTCAATTACCACCTCGACGTATCCCGCTGCAGAATTAGGTAAAAGGTTCACCAAGGCAATTTCTGTATTTGTCTAACAGTACAAGTGTTTTAACAGTATTAATGAGATAAATGGAATCACATGCCAAAACTCAGCATGTATATAGTACTGCCTAATAGGTTAGCCACTTCAGGAAAAAATACTGGATAGGCTCTACTGTAATTTTTGTTTAGAGTCATATCATTGTTATCATTTTCCTTTATCTGCAAGTATGACTCATTCAGAAAATGCTTCTTTAATTTTGCCTTTTTTTGCTAGCCCATGTTTTGAACGAATGTATTTTGCTAAACTACTTCAATTATAGGTAAAAGCCTTTATTTAGAATGCCACTACATGTAAGAATAATAGCGATAATAGCAATAGTGACACAAAACAATGAAAGTTACATTTATTTGGGGACCGCTATGTGAAACATTCAATTGGATGCCAATTTTACAAACAGGGAAACTGAAACTCAAAGAAGTTAAGCCACAGCAAAGTTTAGAGAGCTGGTTAGTGTTAATTGTATATGAAAACTAACTTTCCATGTCAATATAAAATAAATACTGGGCTGGGAGCAGTGGCTCATACCTGTAATCCCAGCAATTTGGGAAGCCGAGGCGGACGGATCACGAGGTCATGAAATCGAGACCCCCGATCCTGGCCAACATGGTGAAACCCTGTCTCTATTAAAAATTTAAAAAGTTAGCTGGGCATGGTGGCATGCACCTGTAATCCCAGCTACTTGGGAGGCTGAGGGAGGAGAATCGCTTGAACCCAGGAGGAGGAAGTTGCAGTGAGCCAACATCATGCCACTGCACTCCAGCCTGGCAACAGAGTGAGATTCCACCTCAAAATAAGTAAATAAATAAATAAAAATAAATAATACTCAACATAAAATAGCACACAATATTAGAGAGTGGTTATAACCTACCACAAAAGGTAGTCTTTGAGATAATAAAGTGGAAGAGCTTGGGGGTAAATCCAGCTCTAGGCTTATAAGAATCTAGATGGTTCTCTTTAAGAAAAATAATACAAAATTAAAAGTATAAATTTATTTAAAATAAGAAAATAAACATTATTAAGAAATCAGACAACACAAAGATCATAGAAACATAAAAAAAGAGTATTTTATGTTATTTAGCTGCTTCACATACCTCTATAATACTTTTTTTCATTTATTATTTGACTCTATACTCATTGATTGAATCTTGATATAACAGATTTATATTATTATCTACAGAGAGACTACAAAGATAGTTTAGGCTTTCTTTAAGTATTGTTAACAAAAAAAATTCTTTGATAGTAGTTTACATTTGTTTTTGTTTCATGACTTCATAAAGTAAATCTTTGGAAATTTTGCTTTTGAAATGATCAATCAGGTTTTCTTTTTACACATGAGATGACTTATTTTAAAACATGTCAAGTTTTCTCTTACTATGCTGGGTTTTAAATATTCTTGTAGTTGTTGACCTTCATTAACACGATTTTCTTAATATCTTTATGTCATATTCCTAGGAGAGTTAGCAGAGGAGGTGGCAAAAATATACCTGGAAACTGTTGCTACACTGGGTGGATTTATAATAACTAAACCTAGTGATAACTATGCCCGGAACTGACTGTGAACCACATAATACATCACCCTGAAACTCAAGTAAATGGATCCCTAAGTCAACTTCTACTTCACTGTATCCCAAAATTGCTCATAGCTGTTCCAATGCCACCTACCTCCAGGGAAAGGATAGTAAAGGGAAAGTTAAAATGGAAAGAGACAGCAGTGTTAACCTGTTACATTAAAATATTTTATTTTGAATAGTCTATGAAAACATATACTCTGCCTTATATCATAAAAGCCACTAGGGCCTTGGAATGGGCAAGTGAGAGGCCTAATGTTTCAGTTTCTTTCATGTCATAGGAAATCCACTTCTAAGGAGAAGAGTGAAAGCCAAGGCAGATATGAAAGAGCCATGGACTGCTGACCTTTGAACTCTGAGAGGAGTGCAGAGCTCACTCATATTCTAATTAAGTGTTTTTCTACGCTTATTATGATTCTGACTCACTGTACTTCTTATCAAAATTACATGATGAGGACTTGTATGTTTGAATAGCAGTCAAATGAGGAGAGACTTTATCATTTAGCAAATCCGTCTGCCCAATTTCATAGCTTGAGACAATGCAAAAATGTCAACCCATGATCTCTATCCCATTTTCTTATGATTATCTCTACAGCTTGTAAATATCTCTGTACTTTTTTTTCCAGTTTAATTCTATCTAGATTATATTACGCACTGATTTAGTCGAATAAAATCTATTATATAATAATGCTCAATGATTATTACTTTTATAAACCCAATTTTAGTCAGTTCAGTGTCATCCCAAAAGCACTGTTACATGAAATGGATTAAATTTTCTCCCCTTTCTTTCATCTTGTCCCAGTTAAAGCAGAAATAAGATGATATTGAAAAAATAATTGACTCTGTGTAGTAGGAAGAATTCTAACATGACTCCCATGATTCCTGCACCCTTGTATACATGCAATGAATAATCCCCTAACCCTTGATTATAGGCAGAACCTGTGAATATGAAGGGATATTACTCCCAAGATTAGGCTACATTATGTGGCAAATTGGAAGGGATTTGATGGATACCTTTTAAGATTCCCATTCTGTTAACTTTAAACTAATGAAAATAGGGATTAGCTGAGTGGGCACGACCTAATCAGGTGAGTTCTTTAAAGGATGATTTAGAGGTCAGAGAAAGAAGCAGTCAGCGTGATTGAAACCATCAAAGACTGTCTCTCTTGCTGGCCTTGAAAGAAGCAATCTGCTTTGTGGTGGAGAAAGTCACATTGCCATTGAATGGTGAGCAATCCTAGAAGCCAAAGACTTCAGTTCTACAAACACAAGAAATTAAGTTCCACCACAAACAAATGAATATATGAAACAATCCTGCAATCCAGGTGATATCACAGCCTCTGTTGACACCTTGATTTCAGCCTGATGAGACTCTGAACAGAGGATCTCTGCCCTGACACCTGATCCATAGAAACTGTGAGGTAATAAACTTTGTCATAATTTGCTGCACAGCAATAGGAAACTGATACGGTCTCATTTAACCTAAAGGACAACGAGGTAAGCCTTTTACTAGAAAATTTAACTCAACAAAACTAATGAATACATATTCCTCAAAATTTATTAATAAAGTTTATGTCTGGGCCTCAGTATCTTTCTATCTGTGAAATGGGAATTTAGGAGAAGAATATTATGCTTCAGCAGTCTTCTAGACTTTTGGCTTTCATAGAGAAGAAAAATTTCAGAAAATTATTTTGAGATCAATTGAAAATTTTCAACTTTTATTTCACTAAGTATGTAACTATTCATTATTAGTAAAGTAGTGTGGAAAATAAATAATGTTGTAACATAAATTGTGATAGTTAATTGTGTGTGTCAATTTGGCTAGGCAACTCTACCCAGTTATTTAGTCAAATACTAGTTGATATGGTTTGGCTGTGTCACCACCCAGTTCTCATCTTGAATTCTCATGTGTTATGGGAGCGACCTGGTGGGAGGTAACTGGATCATGGGAACAGGTCTTTCCCACGGTGTTCTCATGGTGGGTGGGTCTCATGAGATCTGATGGCATTATACAGGGGAGTTTCCCTGCACAATCTCTTTTTGTTTGCCTGCTGCCATCCATGTAAGATGTGACTTGCTCCTCCTTGCCTTCCACCATGATTGTGAGGCTTCCCCAGCCATGTGGAACTGTAAGTCCATACTAAACTTATTTTTTTCTTTTTGTAAATTGCCCAGTCTTGAGTCTGTCTTTATAAGCAGTGTATGAACAGACTAATACACTAGCCTAGGTGTTGCTGTCGAGGTTTTTTTGTAAATGCAATTAATGTTCATAACCAGTTGCCTCTAAGAAAAGATTATCCTAGATAATCTGAATGGGCCTGAATTAATCAGAGGAAAGGCCTTGAGACCAAGTTGAGGTTTGCCTGAGCAAGAAGAAATTCCACCTGTGGATAGCAACTTCAGTCCATCCCAGAGCATTCCAGCCTCCCCTGCAGATTTCAGACTTGCCTTGACGGTCTCCACAAACTTGTAAATCAATACTTTATCTTTTAATATATACCCCCTCCCACTGGTTCCATGTGTTTGTTTGAACCCTGACTGATACACAAATATAAAACAGTAAACCAGTAATAAATTTAATAGGATGATTCACTACCCCACAATTATTTTTATTCAATACTTCATGAGTTAACATTGGGATGAGACTAGACTCAGCATTAAATTTCATAATGTTACTTTGTACTTTATTCTTTTTTATTCAAAAATCCATAAGCATCAGAAAAAATAAACAAGCAACTAATATCCTCTGCTTTCTTTAGCAAGCAAATAGGTTAACTGTTTATAAAAACTTTTATGATTACTTCAGGGTTCTATATTACAAAGAATAGAAAGTAACGCATACAGGTGGGAAGAAAGGAAGGAAGTAAGGCAAAATCCAGATGCCTGATTCCTCTACCTTCTGAATTGACCTTAACAACACTTAAGAAGGCTGCATCAAGTATGTATTTTATCTTGTCAGTCATAGTTACATCAAACACTATTCTTGATTTAAACATAAAAGAGCAAGATTCAGGATGACTGGAATAAGTTCTCCTTGGCAAAGTTCTACAGAATTGCTATTAGAATTGCAATAAGCAATACTATTCTCCACTTTTGGGAAGTATCTGTTCTGCTGATTGCCCAAATTGCACACATTACATACACAAGCTGGGGTTGAATTTTGCCAAATCTGCATTACAAAAATAGCCTTATTCAAAGGAAATTCAGTATTTTCTTAATGATTACATTAGTTCTTAATAAGTACTTTATGGAGTACTCAAGAAGGGACTATTTTGTTTAAAAGCATAACATTTTATAGACACATTTGGATTGCCAGAATACTTTTGTTGATTGGTAAGCTAGATTTCCTGGTCAGTACCTTGGCAATGGTTTTAGAGCTACATGAGAGTTCTTAAACTGCACTAAAATCCTTCAGGCCATGCAAGCTCATTTCTGTTCAAATAACATTTATTGGACATCTTACAAGTTCAGAGAGGCAACTTGTAATAAATAATTGCACTGAAAGTGCAATTATATAGGACCTGGAAGTTACGAACTCTTGAGAATCCTGGGGTAACAATAACAAGTCAATGTTCATTCACTGAAATTTGAAAATTGTTTTTATACATCTGAAGTCAAGAGAAATTATAGTTTATTAGTTTGTTCTCATGCTGCTGATAAATACATACCCAAAACTAGGAACAAAAAGATATAATTGGACTTACAGTTTTACATGGCTGGAGATGCCTCAGAATCACCACAGGAGGTGAAAGGCACTTCTTAAATGGCAGCAGCAAGAGAAAATAAGAAGAAAGCTAAAGCAGAAACCCCTGACAAACTCATCATATCTTGTGAGACTTATTTAGTATCACGAGAATAGCAGGGGAATGACAGGCCCCTATGATTCAATTACCTCCCACTGAGTCCCTCCCAGAACACATGGGAATTCTGGGAGATAAAATTCAAGTTGAGATTTGGGTGGGGACACAGCCAAACCATATTATATAGGAAACTTTATCAAGATTTTTTCAAAATTGTTTTTGACCAAGTTTAACATAGATCACAGATAGCGTACCTTACCAATGTTCAATGAGAGGGAGGAATTTTAATGTATATTCCATACAGAATTTTGTTTACATGCATATACATGTATTTTATATATAGTGTATATATGATATATTAACATATAGTATATCTAATATATATACTACATATCAATATAGAGTATATAGATATATTTATATATATATGATATATGTGCCATTAAAAGTAATGTCAAAAACCACAATTACTATTGCACCAAATATAGGCTTAAAACAACAGAGATTTTTTCTCTCACAGTTCTGGAGGTAAAAATTCCAAAATCAAGGTGGTGGTAATGTCATACTCTATCTGAAGGCGCTAGAGGAAAATTTGTTCTATGCCTTTCTCTTAGTTTCTGGTATTGAGGCAAACATTAGCACTCGTTTGTTTGTAGATACATCACTCCAGCTCCTGCCTCTTTCATCACATGGTGTCCTTTCTCTCTGTGTCTGTCTCTGTATCTCCTCTGTTTTTCTTATGAGGAAAGTAGTCACACAGAATTAAAAACCTACTCTATTGTGACCCGAGCTTAACCTATATTTTAATTACAACTAATAAGCTCACATTCATGAATACTGGAGACTAGAACTTTAATATATGTTGGGAGTATATGATTCAACCAATAACAAGGAGCATAGGTGATGTTGCATAGAATCACATTATTTATTATATTTACAGACAATAGCAGCCTCAGACATCTTGTCACCATCTTGATTTTCCGGAATCCAAACTAGCATATAACTTTGAATCTGAATTTGTGAAATTACTGACATTTAAAATGTAAAATGGGTATGTAAAATTTTTCAATGGGTATAAAGCCCTATCCAGGGCCATAATAAACTCTAGTTAAGAAGGATACAGAAAATTAGCTGAGTTTCCTAAAACATTGTCCTAAACTAATGGGAGAAACAAAAGGAAAAAAAGAGAAAAAGAAAAGAAAACTACAGGAATTAACAGTTTTAAGATATTGGAAAAGAGCTCAGGATGATTGAGATAAAGAAACATTAGATCTACCTTCCAAATTACTGAAGAGGACAGTGGAGTCCAAACAGAGAACATGTTAATCTCACTTGACTATGAAACAGGATTCTATGTAGTCATGAAGCCAGAATTTGAAAGATTGGGTAGTATGGAAAAGAATAGTGAGAATAAAAAGGTAAAGAGGGTGAAGAAAAAGAAAAATCAGTTGGGTAGACAATTAAGATTAGTCCTTGGAGAAGCAGCCTGTCTGAAAAATCACAGCTACAGGCAAAAATAGAGCAGCCTGGGGAATACTCTGACTAACCTGCACAGATAAGCAGGCAAAGCAGGCAAGGTCCATCATATAAGCCTTTTAATTATTTCTTATGATTATTATTATACTTTAAGTTCTGGGGTACATGTGCAGAACGTGCAGTTTTGTTACATAGGTATACACCTGCCATGGTGGTTTGCTGCCCCCATCAACCTGTTACCTACATTAGGTATTTCTCCTAATGCTATCCTTCCCTAGCCTCCCACCCCTTGACAGGCCCCATTGTATGATGTTGCCCTCCCTGTGTCCACGCGTTCCCATTGTTCAGCTCCCTCTTATGAGTGAGACAATGCAGTGTTTGGTTTCCTGTTCTTGTGTTAGTTTGCTGAGAATGATGGTTTCCAACTTCATCCATGTCCCTGCAAAGGACATGAACTCATCCTTTTTATGGCTGCATAGTACTCCATGGTGTATATGTGCCACATTTTCTTTATCCAGTCTATCATTGATAGACATTTGGGTTGGTTCCAAGTCTTTGCTATTGTGAATAGCGCTGAAATAAACACACGTGTGCATGTGTCTTTGTAGTAGAATGATTTATAATCACTTGGGTATATATCCAGTAATGGGATTGTTGGGTCAAATAGTATTTCTCGTTCTAGATCCTTGAGGAATCGCCACACTGTCTTCCACAATGGTTGAACTAATTTACACTGCCACCAACAGTGCAAAAGGATTCCTATTTCTCCATATCCTCTCCAGTATCTGTTGTTTCCTGACTTTTTAATGATTGCCATTATAACTGGCATGAGATGGTATCTCATTGTGGTTTTGATTTGCATTTCTCTAATGACCAGTGATGATGAGCATTTTTTCATATGTCTGTTGGCTACATAAATGTCTTCTTTTGAGAAGTGTCTGTTCACAAATGTCTTCTTTTGAGAAGTGTCTGTTCATATCCTTTGCCCACTTTTTTATGGGGTTGTTTTTTTCTTGTAAATTTGTTTAAATTCTTTGTAGATTATGAATATTAGCACTTTGTCAGATAGATAGATTGCAAAAATTTACTCCTACTCTGTAGGTTGCCTGTTCACTCTGATGGTAGTTTCTTTTGCTTTGCAGAAGCTCCTTAATTTAATTAGATCCCATTTGTCAATTTTGGCTTTTGTTGCCATTGCTTTTGTTGTTTTAGATGTGAAGTCTTTGCCCATGACTATGATAAAACAGACTTTAAATAAACAAGATCAAAAGAGACAAAGAAGGACATTACATAATGGTAAAGGGATCAATGCAACAAGAAGAGTTAACTATCCTAAATGTATATGCACCCAACACAGAAGCACCCAGATTCATGAAGCAAGTTCTTAGAGACCTACAAAGAGACTTAGACTTCCATACAATAATATTGGGAGACTTTAAGACCCCATTGTCAATATTAGACCGATCAACCAAACACAAAATTAATAAGGATGTTCAGGACTTGAATAAGGCTCAGCTCTGGACCAAGCAAGCCTAATAGACATCTACAGAACTCTCCACCCCAAATCAACAGAATACATATTTTTCTCAGCACCTCTTTGCACTTATTCTAAAATTGACCACATAATTGGAAGTAAAAACACTCCTCAGCAAATGCAAAAGAATGGAAATCATAACAGCCTTTCAGGCCAGAGTGAAATCAAATTAGAACTCAGGATTAAGAAACTCACTCAAAACCGCCCAACTACATGGAAACTGAACAACCTGCTCATGAATGACTATTGGATAAATAACGAAATTAATGCAGAAATTAGGATGTTCTTTGAAACCAATGAAAATGAAGACACGACATACAAGAATCTCTGGGACACATTTAAAGCAGTGTGTAGAGGGAAATTTATAGCACTAAATGCCCACAAGAGAAAGCAGGAAAGATCTAAAATTGACACCCTAACATCAAAATTAAAAGAACTAGAGAAGTAACAGCAAACACATTCAAAAGCTAGCCGAGGACAAGAAATAACTAAGATCAGAGCAGAACTGAAGGATATAGAGACACGAAAAACCCTTGAAAAAAAAATCAATGAATCCAGGAGCTGTTTTTTTGAAAAGATCAACGAAATAGATTGCTCACCAGACTAATAAGGAAGAAAAGAGAGAGGAATCAAACAGAGGCAATAAAAAATAGTATAGGGGATACCACCACTAATCCCACAGAAGTACAAACTACCATCAGAGAATACTATTAACACTTCTATGCGAATAAACTAGAAAATCTAGAAGAAACAGATAAATTGCTGGGCACACACACCCTCCCAAGTCGAAACCAGAAAGAAGTCGAATCCCTGAATAGACCAATAACAAGTTCTGAAATTGTGGCAGTAATTAATAGCCTACCAACCAAAAAAAGTCCAGGACCAGACAGATTCACAGCCGAATTCTACCAGAGGTACAAAGAGGAACTGGTACCATTCCTTCTGAAACTATTCCAAACAATAGAAAAAGAGGAAATCCTCCCTAACTCATTTTATGAGGCCAGAATCATTCAGATAGCAAAACCTGGCAGAGACACAACAAAAAAAGAAAAATTTCAGGCCAACATCCCTAATGAACATTGATGATAAACTCCTCAGTAAAATACTGGCAAACCAAATTCAGCAGCACATCAAAAAGCTTATCCACCACGATCAAGTCGGCTTTATCCCTGGGATGTAAGGCTGTTTCAGCATACACAAATCAATAAACATAACCCATCACATAAACAGAACCAGTGACAAAAGCCACATGATTATCTCAAAAGATGCAGAAAAGGCCTTCGACAAAATTCAACAGCCTTCCTCTTAAAAACTCTCAATAAACTAGGTATCAATGGAATGTATCTCAAAATAATAAGAGCTATTTGTGACAAACCCACAGCCAATATCATACTGAATGTGCAAAAACTGGAAGCATTCCCTTTGAAAACTGGCAAAAGACAAGGATGCCCTCTCTCACTACTCCTATTCAACATAGTATTGGAAGTTCTGGCCAGGGCAATCAGGCAAGAGAAAGAAATAAAGGTATTCAAATAGGAAGAGAGGAAGTCAAATTGTCTCTGTTTGCAGATGACATAATTGTATATTTAGAAAACCCCATCTTCTCAACCCAAAATCGCCTTAAGCTAATAAGCAACTTCAGCAAAGTCTCAGGATACAAAAACAATGTGCAAAAATCACAAGCATTCCTATATACCAATAACAGACAAACAGAGAGCCAAATCATGAGTGAACTCCACCTGAAAGGACCTAGGGGAACTGAACAAAGTGGGGCAAACATGGAAATAAAAGACAAAGACACTTAAGAAAGTATATTTGGAAGAAGGGGTCAGGGGACATCTTGCCTGTAGTGGACAAGGGCCCTGCGCTTTATATAACCCTCCGTATTTATTAGGCAAAAGAGGTAGTGAGAAAGGGGGGGTGATTGCTGGGTAATTGTCCATTCGCTCTTTGTTTCACAGCAGACTTGTGAGACTGTATCCTTGGAACAATAGGCGCTAATTTTCTCAGTAGATAACCTCAAGGAACCAGGGACTGATGTCCCTCAGCAAACCTTTTGGTGGCAAGGCAGTGTGAGTTTGCTCACATCCTGCATTGGTGGTAAACAGTTTGCTGTTTGATCATACAGCCTCCAGTGGAATGCTGAGTTGATCACATCCCACAGGCCTTTGGCTCCCTGCAAACTCCCGTTCACAAAAGGGAATAAAATACCTAGGAATACAACTTACAAAGAATTTGAAGGACCTTTTCAAGAACTACAAACCACTTCTCAAGGAAGTAAGAGAGGACACAAACAAATGGAAAAACATTCCATGCTTATGGATAGGAAGAATCAATATTGTGATAATGGCCATACTGCCCAAAGTAATTTATAGATTCAATGATAACCCTATCAAGCTACCATTGACTTTCTTCACAGAATTAGAAAAATCTACTTTAAACTTCATATGGAATCAAAAAAGAGCCCACATAGGCAAAACAATCCTAAGCAAAAAGAAATAAAGCTGGAGGCATCACACTACCAGACATCAAACTCTACTACAAGGCTACAGTAAGCAAAACAGCGTGGTACTGCTACCAAAGCAGATATATAGACCAATGGAATAGAATAGAGGCCTCAGAAATAACACCACACATCTACAACCATCTGATCTTTGACAAACCTGACACAAACAAGCAATGGGAAAAGATTCCCTATTTAATAAATGGTATTGGGAAAACTGGCTAGCCATATGCAGAAAACTGAAACTGGTTCCCTTCCTTACACCTTATACAAAAATCAACTCAAGATGGATTAAAGACTTAAACATAAAACCTAAAACCATAACATCCTAGAAGAAAACCTAGGCAATACCTTTTTATCCTTTGTGTCATTAGTGAGTTCCCAGGAAAAAACTTGCCCCCCTTTTCAGGCATATACACAATGGGCTCAGAGGAAACTTGCACAGGGAGGAGGGGGGCTTACCTAAAACAATCCTACAGTTATATGAACAAGAGAAGTGGCACTTTGTGCTTGCCTAGAGATATACACATAACTACATACATAAGGGGGAGTTGTTCAGCTTTTCAGAGAAGAGAAATTACTCAAAGAGCTACAGAGATGAGAGGAGTTTCTTATAAAAGCTTTTGAATTCAACTGTAAAAATGGCAACCCACTAGGACTTCCCCTCTGTTGTGGAGAGCTTTCTGCTTTTGCTTATTATAATTTCATTCCAACCTCTCCCTTTGTGTCCATGCTCCTCAATTCTCTTGGTCATGAGACAATGAGTTTGGATAACACCTTACACAATGAGACCAGTGACCACTGACCTGTTTCATTAGTTCCAGAAATCTGCAGAGCAATGACTTTGAGGCATTGGCCGAATAATAAGCTGTGCATTCACAGAGTAAAACTATTCATGGCTTATCAGAGAATACACACAGGAAAGGTATGAACTGAACAGAAATTGTGGGAGTGGCACAGTGCTAGGCTCAACCAGAGTGGAGAGACTTAATTTAACACACCAGGCGTAATTTATTTCATACTGTAGAAAGGTCTAATCTTAGTGGTAATACTATACTAGAACCAAAACAAGGGCTATTCTAGACAGATTTGAACAAAGACTAAAATCAGGCCTCAAAAGTATAAAGCCAATCTTCCAGTAAATTAAGACTGTCAGAGCAAAATTCGACATATTCTAAAGGAGTAAAATAAAATATCCTCTTTATAGGATATTTGTAGTGCTCATTATATCCAGTATAAATCTTTTAAAAAACTCACTATGCTAAGAAACAGGAAAATGTGACTCTTACCTGGTGATAAACAGTCAACAAAAATAGATACTGAGATAACACCAATGTTGGAATTAGCAGACAAGGGTGTTATTTATTATATAAATTCAAATATCTATATATAAATACACTCATAATGAAAGGAAAGATGAGATATCTCAGCTGAGATGTGAAAACTATTAAACAATGGAATTCCAGAACTGAAAAACTGAATAAAGTGAAAACTTTTTTGACTGAGCTTTTTAGCAAATTGGACGTTTCAAAAGGAAAGATCAGTGAGTGTGAATCTGTATCATAAAAACTATTCAGATTATAGCACAGAAAGTAAAAAAGACTGGAAAATTTTTTAGACACCGTAGAGTACAATATAAATGGACATTGAAAGTTTTGAAGTTCACAGCAATTATTTTGTAGAATATTTCTCAATGTAGGTTTATCTGATATTATCTAATGATTAGATTTAGGTTACAAATTTTTGGCAAGAATCCCACAAAGTGGAACTATGTTCATCTTAGAGCCTCATATCCAGAAGTGCATAGTATTGGTTTGTTATGTGATTTTTTTTGTTTTTACCTTGAGACAGAGACTTGCTTTGTTGCCTAGGCTGGAGTGCAGTGGCATGATCACAGCTCACTGCAACCTTAACTTCTTGATCTCAATTGATCCTCCTACCTGAACCTCTCAAGTAGAGCTGGGACTACAGTGCACACCACCAAGCCCAGGAAATTTTTTTTTTTTTGTATTTTTTGTAGAGTCAGGGTTTTTCCATGTTGCCCAGGCTTATCTCTAACTCCTGGGTTCAAGTAATCTGCCTAGCTCAGCCTCCCAAATTATGGGATTATAGGCATGAGTCACTGTGCTGGCCAGTTTGGTTTTATTAACTTTGGTTACTTAAGAAGATAGTATCTTCCCAGTTTTTTCATTATAAGATTATTTTTCCTTTGTAATTACTATATAACTATTGGGTGAAATACTTTGAGACTCTCTAAGTATCATGTTCCAGATCAAACTTTCACCCATTAATTATAATATCTATTAATAATTCTATTCTTTCTATTCTATTCTTTCTGCATATAGTACTACTATAAAGAAGAATCTTTCCTTTTTCTCCATCTATTTTTTAAATCAATGGACTTACACACTTTTACTGTTTTAATGGATTATAATCTATTACTGTTTTCACTTTTTGATGTTTTGATTACCCTTGCTTTGGACACTGGTAGAACTGCCCATTGAGTTCTTCCTACCCAGTGCATAGACAAAATCAATCCACTGAGACCATGGGATGGCAGTAAAACAAGATTTTAATTGACTTAAGTCTGGTCACACCTTGTGTGGGAAGAGATATTACTCAAATTAATTATTCTGAAGACTCAAAGGTTAGGGGTTTTCAAGGACAGTTTGGTGGGCATGAGGGAATGGGGACTATCTATTGGTTGGGGATGAAATCTCTGGGGTGTGGAAAATTGTCCACGTGTGCTGAGTCCTCCTATTGGTGGGGCCAGAGGGTCAGATGAGTCATGAATCAGGAGTTCTGGTGGGGTTGATATGAAAGACATCTCAAAAAACCAGTCTTAGATTCTATAACAGTGATGTTATCTATCGGAGTAATTGAGGAAGTCACAAATCTTGCTACCTCCGGCCATATGACTCCTGAGACTATATCCCCAGTTTAGCAGTAATCAGGCCCATCTCTTAATCCTAACCTTGTAGCCTTTCATTAATTTTACAATGATGGTTTAGTTTGGAGAAGGGCTATTTTCATCCTTGATTTAAGGTTAAGCTATAAACTAAATTTCTCCCAAAGTCAGCTTTGTCTACACCCTGGAATGACCAAGGATAGCTTGGAAGTTAGAAGCAAGTTGGAGTTAACTATGTCCGATTTCTCTTATCATCATAATTTTGCAAAAGCCATTTGACTGGGGCCTGGGGCTTCAAGCTAGCTTCTCTGTTTTTGTGACATGCACCCACCACTTTTTAGCACTCCTTAATTTCTGGCATGACAAGATATACTTGTCTCGTTTTGTACTCTCCTCCTCTAATGCTGGAATTAGCTATTTCTCCAGAGAGCATTGGCTCTTTTTAGTTGGAAATGCTATTTAGAACCTCAGATCTAAGAGCTTGGTATGCTTACTGCTACTGAGATATTCTTTTCTCGGTGTCTTTTTCTAGGACTTTCCAGTGGACAGAACTAGATACATTTATTTACTATTTATCTTTCTTTATCTCATATCTAAGAGTGTGTGTGTGTGTGTTCACACATATAATATTGAAAACCACTAGTTTATAAATATTGAAATCTTGAATTCTAGTCCAATACTGCAGGGTTCTTTCTAGCCTCCTGCCTTTCCATATTCCTATCTCATTTTTCCAAGAGTGAAAACTCTGGCTCCTAACATTAGTATGTTATTAATGAATTTGCTCCATTCTATAATAAACAGAAAATGTTATATCTTTCTTTAAAAAAATTAAATCTACTATGTGAAATTCAAGATTTGTTTGATATTCCTTTTGTCTTTAGGCAGAGGGAATGTGGTCAAAATGCTGTGTGCAAAAGTGCTTTGAAGTAGTTTCTTTTTTTCCTTCACTGTGGCTAGATTTTTAATTTAAAATGCAGTTTAATCCTGTTTACATTAAATTTGGGGGTTTTTCCTATCCTTATAGTTTTAATTATATTTTTCTGAGCATGCCTATTCACATTGTTATAAAAGACAAATCTATACAAAAAGGCAGACACATTCAGAGAAGCAACTATCTCCCCTGTGCCTTCCACTTCATTCCTATAGTTTACCTAATTCAAGTTTTTTCTAATTTTTTTTTAAATCACTATACACATTATATGTAATTTTCCCTCTTTTCTCACATGAAAGATAGCTACTACATAAGTATTCTTCTGTATTTTTTTTGTTTTTACTCAATGTATTCACCATATCAGCTTACAGAGATTTTCCTCATTCTTCTTTACAGTTGCAGAGTAGTCTTATATGAATAAATCATAGGTTATTCCATCAATCCCATATGTTTGGGAAATTATACGTAGTTTATAATTTTTATAGTTACAAATATATATTTTGTATCATAGGGAGTATATCTTCAGACAAAATTTACAGAAGTGATTTTTAATTGTATATGCATAAAAATATGTATGTATGTATAATGCATATGTATCTTCACTGAATACCACCCAATTCCCAAGCATAAGTGTTGGATCATTTTATGTTTCTAGTAGCAATGTGTGAAAGAGCCTCTTTCCCTACTGCCTCACCAAGTTTAAAACTTCAAATTTTTTCAACTTGATAGGTAAGAAATTACATTTCAATTATATTTTTTATTTCTCTTCTCGTGGGTGAAGGTGAACATCTCTTAAAATGTCTAAGGGCCATATATTTCCACTTACATGCATTATCTGTTCCTGTCTTTTGCCCATTTTTCTATTAGATTCTTTTGCTTAATTTTTATAAATTTATTATGTAGGGATGTAGGGATATTGACCCTTTATCTGTGACATATGTTGCAAACGTTTTCTTTCAGTTGTCATTTGTGAGTTTTTTGTATTACTTTGTGAAACTTTTGCTATGCAATTTTTAGATGTAGTTGAATTTATTTTCTATTGCACTTGGAGGTTTAATAAAGTTAGAAATTGTTTCACTACACACCAGTTATAGAACAATGCACTTATGTTTTATTCTAGTACTTTTTTTACATTTACATCTCTAATGGATTTGGAATTTATTCTTATATGTGGTATAAGATATTATCATAATTGTATAGGTTTCCAGAAGCCTATCCAGTTCTCTCAACACTATTTATGAAAAAGTTTGTGTTTACCCCACTAATTTCAAATAGCATCTTTATCATATACAAAATATCTACATTTATTTGTATTCATTATGAATTATCTATTTGATTCCATTGGCTTGTATGTCTTTTTATGTGCTATGAACACACAGTTTTAATCACATGCTTTATAGTATGTTTTAAATCTTGTAGTGTTGGTCTCCTTTATAGTGCTTCTCTTTCCATAGTTTGCAATATACTCTTAGATGTTTTTATGTTTTCATACGAACTTTAGTATCAACTTCTCTAGCTCTAGGTGAAAGCTTGTTAAAATTGTATTGAAATTGCATTACATTTATAAGTAAAGCATGCAAAATCGTCTCCTTAAATTGTTAAGCTACTATGTTCAAGAACAGGTGATTTTCCATTTGTTCATGACTTGTTTTGAGTCTTTCAAAAGTTTTAGATATTTTTCTTCTTGTAGGTTTTATATATTTCTTGGTAGCCAATTTCTAAGTGCTTTAAATTATATGTTGTTACTAACTCTATTATTTGTGTCTCTGAATAATATTGATTTTTGCATGTTAATTTTAAATCCTGGCACCTTACTGAATTTTGTTAATAGTTAAGGCAGCATGCACACTAGTGAATTGAATGCAGTGTTACCTGGATTGGGAGACACTCACAAACACACCAACAGAGTAACTTCTATTTGTGCCAGGAGGGCATGAATATGAGGAGTTTGGAAATGTAAAATATCATGGATGGTTTGGGTACATCCTAAAAAAGAGAGAATGGAATAGACATGAGTGCAAAGAACTGTTGTAGAAAGTCAAGAAAAACACTGTCTAGAAAATTAAGTACGAATTTTACAAGCCAGCAGCCAAGGATTTACTACTTGAGTTTTGAAAAAGCTTCCCACACAGTGTCGGAGAAAGAGTGGTAGGATTAACTTTTGAGATAGGCATTCATCAAGCTCAGTCCCAAAGGCAAGGGTCCAAAGGAAAGACAGGTCAATGTCTGGCAGTCAGTAGGAATGATGGAAACATTTCAGTAGAGCAGTCACTGGAGTCTAAGGCGCTAAACTGAGGCCTAGCAGAAGCAAATAATTGATACCAAGAAATAAATCTGGAGGACAAATAAATCTGGTGACTTATTTTCAGCAGGCGGTGTCTTAGCCTAAAGGGACTACTTTTAAATTACTGGGCATATTGCCCCCTGGATCTGACTTGAAATCATAAGATGTGTACTTGATCTTTGATAGCAATAAGTCAAGAAAAGCTAAATGCTGAGCCAAGGTCTTAGCCAATGTGTAAAATAGCTAAAGATCAAGCCAAAGACTATGGAAATTGAGAAAAATATACCTTAAGTCACATAATGTCCTGGGGGGAGGGGAAGGAGAGTCAGAGTATTTTGTTAGAATCCACACAAGATGGTGGCAAACTCAGACACTGAGTAGAAAAGTCAAGGTGAGTTTTCAGAACCCAAAGTCAAGTTAAAATTCTATCACAAGGGGCTGGGCGCAGTGGCGCACACCTGTAATCCCAGCACTTTGGGAGGCAGATCACGAGGTCAGGAGATGGAGAGCATCCTGGCTAACACAGTGAAACCCCATCTCTACTAAAAACACAAAAAATTAGCTGGGAGTGATGGCGGGTGCCTGTAGTCCCAGCTAGGGAGGCTGAGGCAGGAGAATGGCATGAACCCAGGAGGTGGAGGTTGCAGTGAGCCGAGATGGCGCCACTGCACTCCAGCCTGGGCAACAGAGCAAGACTCCATCTCAAAAAAAAAAAAAAAAAAAAAAAAATTCTATCCCAAAAGTCCACTAACTTTGACCAGAAACCCAGGCCATAGGGAGCTGACAAGCCTGAATGTATGACCAAGGATCTAGATTGAAGTGGTATTTGGATACAAGCAGATATAAGGAATACAGTTTGAAATAGAACAATGACTTTTAAGCATTCACTTTTTAAAGCAATGAAACTTTTTGATTTAAATGAAATCTAACATAAAATCTTAGTACAGGAAAGAGATGAAGTTTCTGACTAATGTCAGGGCCGTGTTCTGGGAGAGACGCAAGCTCTCTCCTCTCAGCTTCCACTGTACCTTTTGTAGCAAAACTTTAATTATTCCCACAGAAACCCAGTGCTTCAAATAACACAGTTTTGAAATTATCTGGAGCAGGAGACTGAAGGTATCACATCAGAATCTGCAACTTACAAACAGATTAAGTTAACAATCATAGTGTATCAGAAAAAGCAAGGGTTTTGGAGTCTGACAGACCTTGTTTTCAAATCCAATTCTCAAGCTGTGTGACCTTGGTGGATTTGCTTTACCTATTGGAACCTCAGTTTCCTTATATGGAAAATTGCTGAATAATCCCCATATTGATGAATTATTCTGAAAATTCAAAGATAAAAAAATGAATAAAGTACATAATAGGGGATTAACTTATGTTAGTGTATTTCATGCATTTTAGACATGACTTTTGTTGTCAGATAGGAGCTGCCCTTCGTGTCCCTGGTTTCAAGTAAAATTCATGGTTTAGACTGATGGGAAACTGTGTGTGGAGGCTGGTTTCTGATGTGCAGATTTCTGCACTTTGACTTGTGATGAAGGGTGCAGAGAGGTACTCTGAAGTGCTCTCCTGGACATAATGAACGCTTCATCAAATCTCTCCCAACTGCCTTTTCCAGTTGTATTTCCTTCTCCTTTCTTGTACTAGGGATTGATATTCAGCCTGTGCAAGCAACCAGAGAGCCCCAGATGTTTCAGGTCAGCACTCATACTGATTGAGATATGCCTGTGTGATACTGATTTTAAATATTTTGAATATCATTCCTACAAAGAGTGAGTTAATCACTCTTTGTAGTTAATCACTACTTTGAGTTAATCACTCTTTGTACAAAGAGTTAATTTTTATTACAAAGAGTTAATCACTATCATATGCTTAGTACATACATTATGTCAGGCATTGTGCTAATATTATATGCACATGAACTAGATTCAATATTAAATATTATATGCAGAAGAACAAAATTCATGTGCATATAATATCAGCACAATACATGACAAGTATATGTACTAAGCATATGATAGTCATCCTCTGAGAGAAGTATTGACATTACCGACATAATCATCATTTTATAGAGGAGGAAACTCTAGTTAGTTCTTTCCCCGAAATCTCACAGCTAAGAAGTGCCAGTGTCAGTATTTAAACTTAAATTTCTTATATACCAAATTCTGTGCTCTTTTTATTATACCACATTCTCTCTCTTAGCACAGATATTCCATAATTGAAAAGCTGAAATCCATTATGGTAAAATCAGGTGGCCTATTATATAGTATGCAGGAATAGGTGACTTCTAAATCCACTGATGCTGAGTTTCCAGGATTTTTAGGCTAGTATAGAAGTAACTTGGAAAAAAGATAAGTAAAAACTGTTGTAGAAGTACGGTGAGATTTATTTTTTGCATGAATGCAAATAGAATTAAAATACAATCAAACCCTTAACTAGAGCAGTAAAAAAGAGAGTCTTAGTAATTTATTAGTATTAGTAACTAGCTTTTACAACATTAAGTTGGATGAAGACACAGACCTTATCTTAAATGGCAAGGGAGGCTAAGAGAGATCAATTAATAGTTTTAAATATTGGCTTAGTGATAGGAAAATAATTATTTTTTGTGTCTGTGGGTTCATAGAGCATTGGTTTTATGGTTAGTTGTTTATTTGCCTTTGGGCTAAAAAGACTTTATATTTTTAATTGTGTGTCCAAATACATTTTATGGTGAAATTATCTCCCATCAATATGTCTCCAAGTTATGTTTTTGCTACTGATGGCTAAGGATAAGAATGAGCATAATTTAGAGCAAAGAGAAGCATTAACTATTCAGATTGCCAGCACAGCTGAAGGAGGAGATGATCTTTATTTTTTTTTAAATTTTAATTGAAAGAAATGTAGCTGTCCTCTAACTAGAGATTTTAGAAGAGACTTATTCCCTGACTACCTCCTCTAATTCCTTCACACTTAAATGGGCATCTTAAAGAACTAAACGTATTTGGCTTGGAGACATGAAGTAATCTGTTTTCATTTAATTGACTCCTTGATTTATTTTGGTACAGAGAAGCCTAGCATCATTTTATAGGGGATCAGTGTATTTGGTCAAATGCACTGAGCTTGAGTTGGTAAACTGAATTAAGGTTCTTTATAATGGACAAAAGTCTTGTTAAGTTCACACAACTTCAAAAATTATTAGTTTCATTTCCTGAATCAAAATCTGCCCACCCTCAGACTTGCACAAATTAATAACAGTTTTCCTTTTAGCTGAAATCTTCCAAAGCCACAAAGATGGTAGCAGATGTAATCCTCTTAGCTCTCACATGATCTTAATTGCTCAAATTCCTCATGCTTATCCAGTTTATTTTGTGCTCCATCTCCAGATTATTTTTTGTGTTCTTGCAGCATTCAGAAAAAAAAAAAAAAAAAAGAAGAAGAAAAGAAAAGAAAAAGAAAATCCTCTTCAGAAAAATATGAGTTTCTCTATTATGGCAGGGAAAAACACTTGTTACTGCACACAGTAACAAGACATCCTAGGAAACTAGAGTTCAAAGAACTCTCTCACCCCACCCATTGAGCTATTCAAAGGAATCCTGCTATGTTATTTGCAATGGAAAGAACATCCTCATGACTTAAAATGTTTCAACATAGACTCAGGCAAAATCTGCAGGCGACAATGTCCTTGTTTATCCAAGATGACAAAGATAGTTTTTGTATTTATTTCTGACTGTCTCTGGTTCTTAAAGCCTTTGTTCAGCTCGTTTAGTTCAGGCAAATAACTAATACAGGAAAATGCTAATACAGTTAACTTTTCAAACTAGAGTTATTCTAGGAGCAACCTTAATTTTTTATGCTGACTGATTTTTTTCATGTGTCTAGTTTAAAAAGTCTGGAACGCCCTTGATGAATCCATACTCTTAAACAAATTAAAATCGGTATTCTTATAATAAGAAGTCTCTGTTAGTAAAATTTTGCTTGTCACTCATACAGAAATAATTGATGTTTATAATGATGACTTAGAGGCTTTCAGGTATTCCCAAGTGCCATTTGAATTATCAAAAAAATTAGGTTGTGCTCAGCTTAACTGTCAGTTATTAAACTTTTAGTGTGTTGTCTCTTTATATTGCATGATTATATTTTATTAAATTTTCTATTTAATTTATTAGAAAATCCCCTTCCACATCATCCTATACAACAGCAAGTGTGCGAATTGAATTTAGGCTATGTATGACGTAGTCAGTATTATAAAGGAGAACTTCCTAAAAACTTAGTACAAGCCAGGTCATTTTTGAATAAACATTGTAATCTGGAAATATTTTAGATTTACAAAAAAGTTGTAAGGATAACAGAGAGGTCTCATGTATGCCACACCCAGTTTCCCCTATTATTAACATGTTAGTGTATTTGTCACAATTAACAAATAAATATTAATACATTATTATTAACTAAAATCCATAGTTTACATTAAGATTCACTCTGTCATATAGTTCTATGGGTTTTGGTAAATATATAATGTCATGCATCTATCATTACTTTATCATATAGAATAGTTTTACTGTCCTAAAAATCTCCTGTGTTCCACCTCTTCATCCCTCTTTCCCTTTTACTGTGCCCTTGGGAACCATTGGTCTTTTTATTGTCTATATAGTTTTGCTTTTTCTAGAACATCATATGGATGGAATTACACAGTGTGTAGTCTTTTCAGACTAGCTTCTTTCACTTATCAATATGCATTTAGGATTCTTCCATTTTTTGTGAGTTGATCCTTCATTTCTTTCTATTGCTGAGCAATATTTTATTATAAGGCTATGCCACAGTTTGTTTATTCATTCACCTATTGAAGAACATCTTGGTTGCTACCAAGATTTGGCAATTAAAAATAAAGCTGTTTTAGAAATTTTGTCAATATCCACAAAATCTTTCTGTAAGTTTCATTGAGATTGTGTTGAATCTATAAATCAAGTTGGGAAAAAGTGATACTTTAACAGTATTTAGGCTTCCTATTCATGTACATGAAATATGTCACCATTTATTTATATCTTCTTGATTTGTCTTAGTCAGAGTGTTATAGTTTTCCTCATATTGTTAGATTTATACCTAAGTTTAATGGTTTTGGTGCTAATGTAAATGATATTTTATTTTTAATGTCAAATTTCAATTGTTGGCCGGGCATGGTAGCTCATACGTGTAATCCCAGTGCTTTATTAGGTCGAGGTGAGAGGATGGCTTAAGCTCAGGGGCTTGAGACCAGCCTAGGCAACGCAGCAAGATCTCATCTCTACTAAAAATAAACGTAAATAAAAATGATTCCAATTGTCCATTGCTGGCATAGAGGAAAGCAACGGACTTTTATATGTTAACTTTGTAAACTTGTGATAATTATTTATTAATTCCAGGAGCTTTATGTTGATTATGTAGGATTTGTAACATAAACAATCATGTTTTCTGCAAGAAAAGACAGTTTTATTTTTTTTCCCCAACCTAAATATTTTTTCTTCATTTATGGCATTAAGTAGGACTTCCAGTATGACGTTAAATAGGAATGGTGAGAGATGGGATATTTTTACCTTTGTCCTGATCTCAGCAAGGAAACTTGAAGTTCCTCACTATAAAGCATATGAGCTTTGGATTTTTTAAAATAAATGTTTTTTATAAGTATAGGAAATTTCCTTCTATTTCTAGTTTGCCGAGAGTTTCTCTCACGGATGAGTGTTGAAATTTGTCTAGTTTTTATGCATCTGCTGATATTATATATGATAGTTCTTCTTTTAGCCTGTTGAATTGATGAATTGTATGATTTGATTTGCCAATATTGAACCAGGCTTGCACATTTGGAATAAATCTCACTATTTGTAGTATCTACAGCAGTCTCCCCTTATTAGCAGGAGACATGCTTCAAGTTCCTCAGTGGATGCCTGAAATGAGGGATAGTACCAAACCCTTTATGTATTGTTTTTTTATATATAATATACATTATAAAGTTTAATTAGGTACAGTAAGAAATTAACAATAATAATAGAACAAGATAGCATTATACTGTAATAAAAGTTATATGAATGTGGTCTCTCTCTCAAAATATCCTATCATACTATATCACAGGTAAATGGAACTATGGAAAGTGAAACCATGCATAAAGGAGGACTATTGTAATTAATTCTATACATTTTTGGATTTGATTTGTTAATTTTTTTGAGGGTTTTTGCATTTATGTTCATAAAAGATATTAGTCAATAACTCTTTTAATATTGCATGCTGGTTATATCTGTTGGTGATGAATTCCATCAGGTTTTCTCTGAGAAAGTCTTCAACTTTTGAAGGATTTTACTGGATATAGAATTCTAGTTTGAATGGGGATGTTTTTTCAATACTTTACTATTTCATTCCACTCTGTTTATTTGCATGGTTTCTATTAAGTCCACTGTAATTCTTATCTATGTTCATTTATAGGTAATGTCCTCACTACCACTACCACATTCTAAATTTTCCCTTTTTTGTTAATATTCTGTCATTTCAATAAGATATGCCTAGGGATGTGCGTGTGTGAGTGTGTGTACATGTGTGCTGCTATTTATCTTGCTTGGTTTGCTCTGAACTTTCTGGATCTATAGTTTGATGTCTGTCTTTTTACGTTTTTATCCATTATTATAGTTATTTCAAATATTTTTTATGCTCATTCTTCCTCTCTTCTTCTGCTTTTCCAATTATGTATATGCTACATCTGTTGCTATTGTCCCACAGTTTTTGCGTGTTGTGTTTTCATTTTTGTTCTCTTTGTATTTCAATTTAGAAGATTTCCATTGACCTATCTTTAGGCCCAGTAATCCTTTCTAGGTTGAGTCCTGACTACAGATGAGCCCATCAAAGGCACCCTTCATTTTAGTAACAGTGTTTTTGCTTTCCAGGCCTCCTCTCCCCTTTCCCTCCCCTCCCGTCCCCTCCCCTTCCCTTCCCCTCCCCTCTTTTTGAGACAGAGTCTCACTCTGTTGCCCAGACTCAAGTGCGATGGTGCAAACACTGGAGCCTTGACTTCCTAGGCTCAAGCCATCATCCTGCCTCAGCCTCCCATGTAGCTGGGATCACAGATGCACACCACCATGCCTAGCTATTTTTTATAAATATTTTGTAAAGATAGGGTATTGCCATGTTGCCCATGCTGGTCCCTAACTCCTAGGCTTAAGCAGTCCCCCTGTTTAACCTCCCAAATTAGGTACAGTAAGAAATTAACAATAATAAATAATTATTTATTATTCAACCTCCCAAAGTGCTGAGATTACATATGACAGCCACCACTCCTGACCTCTAGCATTTTCTACTGATACTTACTTAGACTTTATATATCAATGCTTACATTACTGATATATTTTTACATGTTGCCTACTTTTCCCACTTGAGCCTTTACTATATTACTCATAGTTATTTAAAATTTCCTGTCTGACAATTCCAACGTCTGTAGTATATCTGAGTTTGAATCTAATGATTACTTTGTTTCTTCAGACTGTGTGTTTGCTCTTTGTCATGCCTTGCAATCTTTTGCAAAAAGCCAGGCATGTTTTATTAGGTAATAGGAACTGAGGTAAATCGGTTTTCTGTGTCAGGATTTCTGTTTATCTTGCTAGGTGGTCGGCTGTGTTTAATGTTTCCCATAGCTATACAGGCCAGAAGCTTCCAAGTCCTCTAGTGCCCTTTCTTCCTGACTTTGTGCTTCCCTAAATACTCCTCCTCAGAGACGTCCTCTGCCATGCAGTTTGTTAAGCTGTCACTCACTGTAATTCTATTGGAGACTTCTTGATATAGTGCTAAGGTATGGGGGAGAGAGAACTTTCTATAATCTTCCAAATATATCTCAGTCTTTGAGTGGGTCTGTCTCATGGCACTGTGACCTTTGCAAATGTTCCTCCAGCGATACAGCTTTTTTCCTCCTTGCTCCCTACTCCCTTCCCTGGCTGCAGTATTACCAACCTGTTTTCATCAATCCCTGACCAGTGTTGGAAATGTGTTTCTCCCCTCTCAGCTGAAACAGGAACCCTGAAGGAAATGGAGTGGGAGCAATTTCTTTTCCCTAGCTAGGATAAGGTTCTGGCAAAGTTTGTACTGCTGGAAAATAAGTATTTGCTATAGAAAAGACTCTGGGTATATTGTGCAATGATTACTCTTCTCCCTGACAAAACCACCTGGGGGTCTGTCTTGCTTTCTTAGATCTCCCTCATGAGAGCCTAATGCATTTCATAGTGTTACAGCCTATGAAAGTGTGAGGCAACTAAACTGCAGTGGCTGGAACATTCTCACTCTCAGGCTAATGTAAACTCAATCTCCAGCAATTCATCAAAATAACCATTTCAGTGTCCCTACCTGTTATGGCCCCAGCAAGTTCTGCTCCAGGTAAGCACATCTCAGCAGTGTCTCTTTAGATGTGCCAACCTTTCCAGATTTGGGATTGGTGGTCTGTCCAGCAAACTCAGTTTTCTGATGGGTCCACAAAATACATTTATTTTTAAGTTTATTCAACTTTTTCTTGTTGCAAAGTCCTTCAGTGATGACATTAAAGTTCTTTACATCCTGGAGCTGAAGCTGAGCACAGTATTTTTAAAACATATTTTGTTTAAACTTCAAATCAGTACTAAGATAGAGGAAAGTAATTTGACAAAGACCATACAATTAATAAGATAGAAAAGGAACCAGAGTTTATTTTTATTATTTTATTTTGGTTTTATTTTATTTGAGATAGGGACTTGCTCTGTCACTCAGGTTGGAGTGCAATGATGCCATTATAGCTCACTGCAGCCTTGACCTCCTAGGCTTAAGCAATTCTGCTGCCTCAGCCTCCTGAGTAGCTGGGAATGCAGACACACACTACCATGCTAGCTAATTAATTTTATTTTTTGTTGAGATGCTGGCCTTGCTTTGTTTGCCCAGGCTGTTCTCAAACTCCCAGCTTCAAGTGATCCTCTCATCTCAGCCTCCCAAAGTGCTGAGATAATGCCTGGCCAAGAGCCAGAGTTTAAATTTAGGTTGTCTAAAATCCAAAGCCTTCTGTCATCTCATTACCACATGCTATTTTGGTACATTATCGATAGTAGCAACAGGAGCATGAAAGATTGGCGTAAATTTAGGAGGCAGCAGGTTAAATGGGCATCTGAGATCTGCAATTATTTTCAAGCTGAAAAGTAATTTGTTCAGTAACTACTATTCAAGGAAAGGTCGAATCATTTCCTACTGTACTTAGTGACGGATAATACAGTTCAATAGCTTTCACATGGGGAGTTTGTAATGTTGCCATTGACCTTGTACATTGGCACCTGCATTATGAAGGAGTAAATTTACTCTGTAACTGAAAACTCACAAACATTGCCGTAGGCCAACACCATATACCACACATTTATTCAAGGCCAATAACAGCCAAATGCTATAGCATTTGAGGGCTTGGAAAGGAGAACAAAATAACAATGAAAATGAAATACTGGCTCTCCAAGTAATTTTGTAACCTTCCATTAGCTCTCATATGAACAAAAAACATATACTGCTATTGCTTTGTTTACTTAATTTTTTTTTTTCTTTCAGATGGAGTCTTGCTCTGTCACCCAGGCAGGAGTGCAATGGCACGATCTTGGCTCACTGCAACCTCCGCCTCCCAGGTTCAAGCAATTCTCCTGCCTCAGCCTCCTGAGTAGCTGGGACTACAGGTGCATGCCACCACACCCAGCTAATTTTTGTATTTTTAGTAGAGATGGAATTTCACCATGTTGGCCAGGATGATCTCAATCTCCTGACCTCGTGATCCACCCACCTCGGCCTCCTAAAGTGCTGGAATTACAGGCATGAGCCACCGTGCCCGGCCCTTGATTAATAGTTTTAAGGATTTTGTTCTGTATTGTTTATAAGTCTCATAACACATGCAAAACAGACATTATCATCCAAATTTTGAAAGTAAGGATATTAAGACACTGAGCCCCAAGAACTGACCCCAGATTTATTATTAATAAAACTCTTCTTCCTTCTATCAAACTAAGCCGTGGAGAAATTAATTTTCATTTGTTTTATGTGCAAGAGCAGCACAAGTAGAGTTTAGGAGAGAGAGAAGAAGGTGACCAACCTTGATAAAGTGATGATCTATATACTTTATAATTCTTTTTACTGGAACTCTTCAGCTCAATTTTCTTTTTTTTTTTCTTTTTTTTTTGAGGGCAATGACAAAAGTCAGCTCCTGGCTTTGGTAAAAATAAATGCACAGATATCCTGCAGCAAAGACTAGTTTGCCGCTTGCTGATATTCACAATACCCTGGGTGTACACTTTCTTTATTCGTCTGAATGTGTATTCTATTTCCTCATGCATATGTAATATTGTAGAACAAAATGTGGCCTTTAGTTAGTTTTGAATTTTTTTTTAATTCACCCCATAAACTGGTGTCTGTTTTGTGTACTTCTTTGCATCTTAAAGGTTCCTAATTTATATATTTCAGTTATATTTAAAAATTCTCTCATGCAGATCAATAGATTGACAACATAGGCCAATGACATAAGCAGTTTTGCTAGTCATGTATAGTATGTATGATTCCCTTATTTAAACTTTAAATAAGTATTGTTATTGCTATTTTATTATTATTATTAGTAGTAAGTAGTATCCATTAAATCATGAGAAGTCTAGCCCCATAGTAGCACATATTTGCAATGAGGGTACAAAGTAGCAAGATTGATGAGGAGGAGAAACAGATGGCTGCCTGCAAAACCTCATTTTTAGTGTCATTGGGAAGCCACCTGCTAAAAATATGCCTTTCACTAGCCTGCTTCAGTGTGGGTTTTCTAACATTAGAAGTTCAATTTTTTGGTTCATAAGGAATTTATATTCCAAATATTTAAAAATACGTTTGAATTTAGTGAGTTTCTATTATAGTAAAGCAATTTAATTAGTGTAAAGGAAGGGAGATTGTTCTTTACAATGGATACCTTATAAGGTAGTGTGTGATCGGTACCCTTTAATCTCTAGGATTTTGTTATTGTTGTGGTTTGCTTATTTTTTAAACCACATAGACATCTCTATAAGGAATAACACTTTGTTTAAGAGTTAAAGATTGTGTAGTGTGTATGCACACTTCCCGCCTAAAAGGATTGCCTTGTAGTAAATGAAATAAATACTAAGATATGGGTCGTGATATAGATATGATCTAAGGAGACAATGTATCCACAAGAAAAGGATAAAACAATTCTATCTGGGAAGACTAGGCTTGAATTATTTCTGAAGAAAAATGAGATTTCAGCAAGACTTTGAGGAGAAGTTAGTGGGCCACGTACTAAAAACTGCACTTAAATTAAAGAAGAATGCACACAAGTTGGTTTACTTCTACCGTACTTAGGTGTATCACTTCACCTTTCTGAGACTTAATTTTCTTATTTATATGAAGTGGGGATTAGCATAAATTAGGAATAAAAAGAGCTATGTGTTTGCTCCCACTGCTTCCTTATGTATCACTGACAGGGATCACTGATGACACAAACCACTCTACAAATAAGCCTAGATAAAGCCCAGAAATACTTTCCAAAACAGCAGGTAGATGTAGATAACCTTATGGAATCCACAACAGCAACAAAAATAAGTGAGATATTAAGAAAAGTTAACAAAGTTATAGAATACTAGATCTCATCACAAAAATCGATTGTATTTCCATCTTCTAGTGAGGAATATTAGAACATGAAATCAAAGTTATAACAGGTCACCTTGACATAACCCTACATACTCTACATACTAACTTCTGCTTGGTGTGGCTGGTTTTCAATTTTGTCCATTCTATCAAAAGTAGAGTATTATCTCATTGTAGTTTAAACTTGTATTTCCCTAATAATTAATTAAGTTTAGTATCTTTTAATATTTAACCCATGCATCTTTTTTGATGAAGTGTCCATTGACACCTTTTGTCCATTTTTAAATGGATTTTTGTATTCTTGAGTTTTTAAAATTTTTGTAAATTCTGGATTCAAATCTTTTATCAGATATCTAGTTAAAAATATTTTATTCCGAGACATGGCTTACTTTTTCATTTTCTTAAAGATGCTTATTGAAGAGCAGTTATTATTTGAAGTCCGATTTATCAATTTATCCTTTTATATATAATGTTTTTGGGGTCATATCTAAGAAAATGTTGCCTAATTTCATACTAAAAAAATTTTTTGGCCAGGCGCGGTGGCTCAAGCCTATAATCCCAGCACTTTGGGAGGCCGAGATGGGCAGATCACGAGGTCAGGAGATCGAGACCATCCTGGCTAACACGGTGAAACCCCGTCTCTACTAAAAAATACAAAAAACTAGCCGGGCGAGGTAGCGGGCGCCTGTAGTCCCAGCTACTTGGGAGGCTGAGGCAGGAGAATGGCGTGAACCCAGGAGACGGAGCTTGCAGTGAGCTGAGATCCAGCCACTGCACTCCAGCCCCTGGGCGACAGAGTGAGACTCCGTCTCAAAAAAGAAAAAAAAAAAAAAATTTCTCCCGTGTTTTCTTCTAGAAGTACTAGTTTTAGGTTGTACATTTAGGTTTATAATATATATTTTGCTAATTTTTGTATATGATATGAAGCATAGAATTATGCATATGGGTATTCACATTTTTCATTACAATTTGTTGAAAACATTACTTTTTTCCAAATTATCTCTGTAACCTTACCAAAACCCAATTAATCATATATTTATAAATCTGTTTCTCAACTCCATTCTCTTCCCTTAATCCAATCATCTTAATGTTAATATATTACCTTGATTACAGTAATTTTATGGTAAGTTTTAAAGTCTTGTAGAGTAAGTTCTTTAATTTTGTTCTTTTTAAAAGTTGTGCAATCTATTCTATATTCTTTGCATTTCTATATGAATTCTAGAATTAGCTTGTCAGTTTCTACAAAAGAATCCACTCTGATTTTGATTGGGATTACATTGGCTCTATAGTTCAATTAGGAGAAAATTAGCATTGCAGTTGTATCAAGTCTTGCTATCCATGAACAATGTATATTATCCTTTTGTTTAAGTAATTTAATTTCTCTCAGCAAATTTTTATAGTTTTCCACTTATAGATCAACCACATCTTTTGCTAGATTTATCATAGGTATTTCATATTTGTGGTGCTATTGTAAATAATAGTATATAATTACAATTTTCAATTGTTCTTTACTAGTTTATGGAAGTAGAAATATTTTTTACATAATAATCTTACGTTTTACAACATTGTTAAACTCACTGATTTGTTCTAGTAGCCTTTTTGTAGATTAAGTCACATTTTTTCTATGGATGGTCTTGTTATCTGCAAATAAAGACAGTTTTACTTCTTGTCTTACCTGGACATGTGTTACTTCTTTTTCTTAACTGACTGTGCCAACTAAAACCTTCAGTGTATGTTAAATAGAGCTATTGACAGCAGACTTCTTTCCCTCATTTTTGACTTAAACAAGTTGATTAACTGTCTCCTTACTTGCAATGCTTTCAATGAAAAATTTGCCAGCTTTCTCTTCTTTATACAAACTGTTTATTTTTTCATTTGATTACCTAAAAATTATATCACTAGTTTTAAAAAATATGATATAATTAGGGGGGCGGAGCAAGATGGCCAAATAGGAACAGCTCCAGTCTCCAACTCCCAGCGCCAGCGACACAGAAGACCGGTGATTTCTGCATTTTCAACTGAGGTACTGGGTTCATCTCACTAGGGAGTGCCAGACAATCGGTGCTGGTCTGCTGCTGCAGCCCGACCAGCCAGAGCTGAAGCAGGGCGAGGCATCCCCTCACCTGGGAAGCGCAAGGGGAAATGGAATCCCTTTTCCTAGCCAGGGGAACTGAGACACACAACACCTGGAAAATCGGGTAACTCCCACCCCAATACTGCGCTTTAAGCAAACAGGCACACCTGGAGATAATATCCCACACCTGGCCAGGTGGGTCCCACGCCCAGGGAGCCTCCCTCATTGCTAGCACAGCAGTCTGCGATATCTGGAAGGCAGCAGCGAGGCTGGGGGAGGAGCGCCCGCCATTGCTGAGGCTTAAGTAGGTAAACAAAGGTGCTGGGAAGCTCGAACTGGGTGGAGCTCACAGCAGCTCAAGGAAACCAGCCTGTCTCTGTAGACTCCACCTCTGGGGACAGGGCACAGTAAACAACAAAAGCAGCAGAAACCTCTGCAGACGCAAAGGACTCTGTCTGACAGCTTTGAAGAGAGCAGTGGATCTCCCAACACGGAGGTTGAGATCTGAGAAGGGACAGACTGCCTGCTCAAGTGGGTCCCTGACCCCTGAGTAGCCTAACTGGGAGACATCCCTCACTAGGGGCAGTCTGACACCCCACACCTCACAGGGTGGAGTACACCCCTGAGAGGAAGCCTCCAAAGCAAGAATCAGACAGGTACACTCGATGTTCAGCAATATTCTATCTTCTGCAGTCTCTGCTGCTGACACCCAGGCAAACAGGGTCTGGAGTGGACCTCAAGCAATCTCCAACAGACCTACAGCTGAGGGTCCTGACTGTTAGAAGGAAAACTATCAAACAGGAAGGACACCTACACCAAAACCCCATCAGTACATCACCATCATCAAAGACCAGAGGCAGATAAAACCACAAAGATGGGGAAAAAGCAGGGCAGAAAAGCTGGAAATTCAAAAATAAGAGTGCATCTCCCCCGGCAAAGGAGCGCAGCTCATCGCCAGCAACGGATCAAAGCTTGACGGAGAATGACTTTGATGAGATGAGAGAAGAAGGCTTCAGTCCATCAAACTTCTCAGAGCTAAAGGAGGAATTACGTACCCAGCGCAAAGAAACTAAAAATCTTGAAAAAAAAGTGGAAGAATTGATGGCTAGAGTAATTAATGCAGAGAAGGTCATAAACGAAATGAAAGAGATGAAAACCATGACACAAGAAATACGTGACAAATGCACAAGCTTCAGTAACCGACTTGATCAACTGGAAGAAAGAGTATCAGCGATTGAGGATCAAATGAATGAAATGAAGCGAGAAGAGAAACCAAAAGAAAAAAGAAGAAAAAGAAATGAACAAAGCCTGCAAGAAGTATGGGATTATGTAAAAAGTCCAAATCTACGTCTGATTGGGGTGCCTGAAAGTGAGGGGGAAAATGGAACCAAGTTGGAAAACACTCTTCAGGATATCATCCAGGAGAACTTCCCCAACCTAGTAGGGCAGGCCAACATTCAAATCCAGGAAATACAGAGAACGCCACAAAGATACTCCTCAAGAAGAGCAACTCCAAGACACGTAATTGCCAGATTCACCAAAGTTGAAATGAAGGAAAAAATCTTAAGGGCAGCCAGAGAGAAAGGTCGGGTTACCCACAAAGGGAAGCCCATCAGACTCACAGCAGATCTCTCGGCAGAAACTCTACAAGCCAGAAGAGAGTGGGGGCCGATATTCAACATTCTTAAAGAAAAGAATTTTAAACCCAGAATTTCATATCCAGCCAAACTAAGTTTCATAAGTGAAGGAGAAATAAAATCCTTTACAGATAAGCAAATGCTTAGAGATTTTGTCACCACTAGGCCTGCCTTACAAGAGACCCTGAAGGAAGCACTCAACATGGAAAGGAACAACCGGTACCAGCCATTGCAAAAACATACCAAAATGTAAAGACCATCAAGGCTAGGAAGAAACTGCATCAACTAACGAGCAAAATAACCAGTTAATATCATAATGGGAGGATCAAGTTCACACATAACAATATTAACCTTAAATGTAAATGGACTAAATGCTCCAATTAAAAGACATAGACTGGCAAACTGGATAAAGAGTCAAGACCCATCAGTCTGCTGTATTCAGGAGACCCATCTCACACGCAGAGACATACATAGGCTCAAAATAAAGGGATGGAGGAAGATTTACCAAGCAAATGGAGAACAAAAGAAAGCAGGGGTTCCAATACTAGTCTCTGATAAAACAGACTTTAAACCATCAAAGATCAAAAGAGACAAAGAAGGCCATTACATAATGGTAAAGGGATCAATTCAACAGGAAGAACTAACTATCCTAAATATATATGCACCCAATACAGGAGCACCCAGATTCATAAAGCAAGTCCTTAGAGACTTACAAAGAGACTTAGACTCCCATACAATAATAATGGGAGACTTCAACACTCCACTGTCAACATTAGACAGATCAACGAGACAGAAAGTTAACAAGGATATCCAGGAATTGAACTCATCTCTGCAGCAAGCAGACCTAATAGACATCTATAGAATTCTCCACCCCAAATCAACAGAATATACATTCTTCTCAGCACCTCATCGCACTTATTCCAAAATTGACCACATAATTGGAAGTAAAACACTCCTCAGCAAATGTACAAGAACAGAAATTATAACAAACTGTCTCTCAGACCACAGTGCAATCAAACTAGAACTCAGGACTAAGAAACTCAATCAAAACCGCTCAACTACATGGAAACTGAACAACCTGCTCCTGAATGACTACTGGGTACATAACGAAATGAAGACAGAAATAAAGATGTTCTTTGAAACCAATGAGAACAAAGATACTACATACCAGAATCTCTGGGACACATTTAAAGCAGTGTGTAGAGGGAAATTTATAGCACTAAATGCCCACAAGAGAAAGCAGGAAAGATCTAAAATTGACACTCTAACATCACAATTAAAAGAACTAGAGAAGCAAGAGCAAACACATTCGAAAGCTAGCAGAAGGCAAGAAATAACTAAGATCAGAGCAGAACTGAAGGAGATAGAGACACAAAAAACCCTCCAAAAAATCAATGAATCCAGGAGTTGGTTTTTTGAAAAGATCAACAAAATTGACAGACCGCTAGCAAGACTAATAAAGAAAAAAAGAGAGAAGAATCAAATAGAAGCAATAAAAAATGATAAACGGGATATCACCACCGACCCCACAGAAATACAAACTACCATCAGAGAATACTATAAACACCTCTACGCAAATAAACTAGAAAATCTACAAGAAATGGATAATTTCCTGGCCACTTACACTCTTCCAAGACTAAACCAGGAAGAAGTTGAATCCCTGAATAGACCAATAGCAGGCTCTGAAATTGAGGCAATAATTAATAGCCTACCAACCAAAAAAAGTCCAGGACCAGATGGATTCACAGCTGAATTCTACCAGAGGTACAAGGAGGAGTTGGTACCATTTCTTCTGAAACTATTCCAATCAATAGAAAAAGAGAGAATCCTCCCTAACTCATTTTATGAGGCCAACATCATCCTGATACCAAAACCTGGCAGAGACACGACAAAAAAAGAGAATTTTAGACCAATATCCCTGATGAACATCGATGCAAAAATCCTCAATAAAATACTGGCAAACCGGATTCAGCAGCACATCAAAAAGCTTATCCACCACGATCAAGTGGGCTTCATCCCTGGGATGCAAGGCTGGTTCAACATTCGCAAATCAATAAACATAATCCAGCATATAAACAGAACCAAAGACAAGAACCACATGATTATCTCAATAGATGCAGAAAAGGCTTCTGACGAAATTCAACAGCCTTTCATGCTAAAAACGCTCAATAAATTCGGTATTGATGGAACGTACCTCAAAATAATAAGAGCTATTTATAACAAACCCACAGCCAATATCATACTGAATGGGCAAAAACCGGAAAAATTCCCTTTGAAAACTGGCACAAGACAGGGATGCCCTCTCTCACCACTCCTATTCAACATAGTGTTGGAAGTTCTGGCTAGGGCAATCAGGCAAGAGAAAGAAATCAAGGGTATTCAGTTAGGAAAAGAAGAAGTCAAATTGTCCCTGTTTGCAGATGACATGATTGTATATTTAGAAAACCCCATTGTCTCAGCCCAAAATCTCCTTAAGCTGATAAGCAACTTCAGCAAAGTCTCAGGATACAAAATTAATGTGCAAAAATCACAAGCATTCTTATACACCAGTAACAGACAAACACAGCGCCAAATCATGAATGAACTTCCATTCACAATTGCTTCAAAGAGAATAAAATACCTAGGAATCCAACTTACAAGGGATGTAAAGAACCTCTTCAAGGAGAACTACAAACCACTGCTCAGTGAAATAAAAGAGGACACAAACAAATGGAAGAACATACCATGCTCATGGATAGGAAGAATCAATATTGTGAAAATGGCCATACTGCCCAAGGTAATTTATAGATTCAATGCCATCCCCATCAAGCTACCAATGAGTTTCTTCACAGAATTGGAAAGAACTGCTTTAAAGTTCATATGGAACCAAAAAAGAGCCCACATCTCCAAGACAATCCTAAATCAAAAGAACAAAGCTGGAGGCATCACACTACCTGACTTCAAACTATACTACAAGGCTACAGTAACCAAAACAGCATGGTACTGGTACCAAAACAGAGATACAGACCAATGGAACAGAACAGAGTCCTCAGAAATAATACCACACATCTACAGCCATCTGATCTTTGACAAACCTGAGAGAAACAAGATATGGGGAAAGGATTCCCTATTTAATAAATGGTGCTGGGAAAATTGGCTAGCCATAAGTAGAAAGCTGAAACTGGATCCTTTCCTTACTCCTTATACGAAAATTAATTCAAGATGGATTAGAGACTTAAATGTTAGACCTAATACCATAAAAACCCTAGAGGAAAACCTAGGTAGTACCATTCAGGACATAGGCATAGGCAAAGACTTCATGTCTCAAACACCAAAAGCAACGGCAGCAAAAGCCAAAATTGACAAATGGGATCTCATTAAACTAAAAAGCATCTGCACAGCAAAAGAAACTACCATCAGAGTGAACAGGCAACCTACAGAATGGGAGAAAATTTTTGCAATCTACTCATCTGACAAAGGGCTAATATCCAGAACCTACAAAGAACTCAAACAAATTTACAAGAAAAAAACAAACAACCCCATCAAAAAGTGGGCAAAGGATATGAGCAGACATTTCTCAAAAGAAGACATTCATACAGCCAACAGACACATGAAAAAATGCTCATCATCACTGGCCATCAGAGAAATGCAAATCAAAACCACAATGAGATACCATCTCACACCAGTTAGAATGGCAATCATTAAAAAGGAAACAACAGGTGCTGGAGAGGATGTGGAGAAATAGGAACACTTTTACACTGTTGGTGGGATTGTAAACTAGTTCAACCATTATGGAAAACAGTATGGCGATTCCTCAAGGATCTAGAACTAGATGTACCATATGACCCAGCCATCCCATTACTGGGGATATACCCAAAGGATTATAAATCATGCTGCTATAAAGACACATGCACACGTATGTTCATTGCGGCAGTATTCACAATAGCAAAGACTTGGAATCAACCCAAATGTCCATCAGTGACAGACTGGATTAAGAAAATGTGGCACATATACACCATGGAATACTATGCAGCCATAAAAGAGGATGAGTTTGTGTCCTTTGTACGGACATGGATGCAGCTGGAAACCATCATTCTTAGCAAACTATCACAAGAACAGAAAACCAAACACCGCATGTTCTCACTCATAGGTGGGAACTGAACAATGAGATCACGTGGACTCGGGAAGGGGGACATCACACACCGGGGCCTATCATGGGGAGGGGGGAGGGGGGAGGGATTGCATTAGGAGTTATACCTGATGTAAATGACGAGTTGATGGGTGCTGACGAGTTGATGGGTGCAGCACAGCAACATGGCACAAGTATACATATGTAACAAACCTGCATGTTATGCACATGTACCCTAGAACTTAAAGTATAATAATAAAACAATGATATAATTATGATGTTCCTTGCTATAGTTATCTTCATTTTTTTTACGCTTAGGGTTCACTGAGCTTCTTGGATTTATAACTTTATAACTTTTATCAAATTTGTAAAATTTTCTGCCACTGTGTCACACACACACACATACACATACACACACACACACACACAATTTTATGTTTATGTTTTCCCCTCCCTTTATTCTCCTTCAGGGATTCTAACTAAATGCATTGTTAGACTGCTTTAAGTTGTCCAACTGCTTATTGTTTCTCCGGTAATTTTTCCTTATTCTTGTTTCTCTGTACGTTTTATTTTGGGAAGTTTCCATTGTTAAGCCTTCATATTCAAAGGTTGTATTTTTTCTGCAATGTCTAATCTGCCCTTAATTCCATGTAGTATATTGTATCTCCAACACTGTAATTTCTATTCCTGGAAGTTTGATTTGTTTCTTCAATGTATTTTTTATGTCTCTCTTTTTTTTTTTTTTTTTTGGAGACAGAGTCTCGCTCTGTTGCCCAGGCTGGAGTGCAGTGGCACGATCTCGGCTCACTGCAACCTCTGCCTCCTGGGTTCAAGCAATTCTCCTGTCTTAGCCTCCCCAGTAGATGGGACTACAGGTGCACACCACCACGTCCGGCTAATCTTTGTATTTTCAGTAGAGATGGGATTTCACCATACGGGTCAGTCTGGTCTCAAACTTCTGACCTCAAATGATCTACCAGCCTCAGCCTCCGAAAGTGCTGTGATTACAGGCATGAGCCACCGCGCCCGGCCTATTTTGTATGTCTCTACGTACATCATGTTCAGTCTTTTTTCTAGCTTAAGAACATTTGGAATACAGTTGTCTGTTTTAATTTCATTGTCTACAAATTCTATCATCTCTGTCATTTCCGGTTACCTTTCCACTAACATTTCTTCTTATTGTGAGCCATAATTTACTGCTTCTTTGCACTTCTAGTAATTTTTTATTAGATGCAAGTCCTTGTGAGTTTTGCCTCTTTGGAATGCTGAATATATTTTGTATTGCTAAAAATATTAACTCTTTTCTGCTATATGGTTACTTGGAAACAGTTTGATACTTCTGGGTTTTGCTTTTATGATTTGTTAGGAGAGGGCAGAGTCGCTTTTATTCCAGGTTTAAGTTTTTCTACTACTAAGGCAAGACCTTTTTAGTAGTTCAACTAATTTATTGTGAATTGTCAGCTCTCTACTCTGATTGTTGAAAACAGGTTCTATTCCTGTCTTTTGTGAGAGCTGGTCATTGTTCTTTCTAATTTTTTCAGATGGTTCTTTCTCTGACCTTGGATAGTTTTATGGTGCTGATCAGTACTTAACTAAATACTTGAAGAGAATCCTGTAGAGATCTCTGTCCTTATCCCTGTGTAGTTTTCTTCTCTCTGGCACTTTATCCTATTAACTCTCACCACCCTTGCTTCCACAGAATGCTGGCTCCATCTTTTTGGCTCACTGAGTGTAATGGACTCTGCCTAAGTTCTCCACCCTTTAATGTAAATTATGTGCTATTAGAGGAATTAAGCAATGGAAATTATAAGATTTCTCTCATTTTTTCCTATATCTTATAAATTACTGTCCTTTGTTGCCTAATGTCCAATAATTTGAAAGCCATTTTTATACATTTTGTCTGTTTTATAAATTGTTTTTGTTTGGGGATAATAGTTCCTGATAATCTATCTTGACCAGAAATTTAAGTTTCACATTATTGATTATTACTGTTTTAACTGACCACCTTAACATAAAGGCTTTTGTTAAGAGGAAGTAGAGATGTGAATAAATCTAAGGAAGAGGAGAACCTTATAGAGGAAGTAAAAAAGGCAAAGACCTGGGCTAAGAATAAACTTTTACATTTAAAGAATAGCAAGAGGGCTGATGTTGAAGAGGGCCAAACCAGAGTGAATAAGGGGAGAGAATGACGAGAGAGATTTTCATAGAGTTAAGGAGGCAGGTGATATACAACTGTCTCAGAACTTAGAGTACTTTTCTTCTTATTATTCCATATTATGGTTCTGATCAGGAGAGTGAACTGTTTGTATATACATTTTTAAAAGATGACCTGAAATTTTATTTGGAAAATTGACTTTAGGAAGAAATCATAGAAATAGAGAAGTTAATTCAGGAATTATAATAATCTAGATGAGGGAAGATGGTAGATTAATGTGTTAACAAGCAGAAAGGGTGAGTAGTGGTCAAATTCACAATGTGATTTAAAGATAGAGATCACAAGAGTTTACATGAATTGGAAGTCAACCATGAGAAAAATAGATTGAGCAACTCCTGGGTTTTGGGCTGATGCTATGCTGTTTCATCTGTTCAAATGCAGATTAGAAGAGAAGTCATTTTGAAAGTGAAGTAAGGCAAGAGTTTAATTTTGGGCATGTTCAGTTTTAAATTACAATTACACATCGAAGTAGAAATTTAAGTGGCCACTTGGAAAGGCTAGTCTTCTACAAATTAATCTTGCGTTGTAGCAGTGAAAACTCACCTCATCCAGCAAGTTGTTCATGACTTCTTCCTCCCTCTAGTATTTGCCATGTCTCCTCAGAAGTTTTCACTGGGATTTAGTCTCCGGATGCAAGGCACACTATAATTCTCCACCATACTCCTCTCTGCAATTCATTATGTAGTTTCCAGTTCTTTTATCCTCTAAGAAAAAATCCTCATATTAACTACTTAAAAAATAAGTTATTTTAAGGGATTATATAGTCAGCACCATTATTTTTCAGATAATAAAATTACACAACCACTTCCACCAAAACCCCAAGTACTGAAATGAGGCTTTACGGTAAGAAGGAAAATTTGATTTCTTTATGGAAATACTTAGAATCCCAGAAACAAAGACGGAAATAAGCAGTGTCCCCTCAGGGTCATGTTCACAGTTTTCTTCATATTATTTGCCTCTTATTTCTTCATAACTTTGAAGTTAAGTAAAAGTTTATTTGAGAAACTGAGTAATTCAAGTGTAGGGTTCTACTCTACCCCCTTTATATCACTGTACTAGATATTTTACAAGCTAAAAACAAAGAGCTTAATACTTAAGAAATATTAAAAAATATTCTGGAAAACAATGAGAATGAAGAATTTGTTGTTGCCCAGTCCTGGTGAGAGACTTGAATATTAATCAAATATTAATAATAGCAATAATAATTATATTCCACCTGGTGCTATTTTGTGTCTTTCTATCATATTCACACCAATGAGCACATTCTATCATTCTAAAACCAATGGTCTAATTTTTTGGATATTCTCAACTTATATTCTCCATTAAAATGCACTAAAATAATTAATATTGCCTATACTTGCTAGTCTTAAACTGAGAAAAAAGGAAATGTTTATCCCAAAGTAGTATAACCGTAAGAACCGGCAGCTGAATTCAGATTAAAAAATCATAATTCCAGGCTAAGTCTAAATAAGTTGTTAAAGAGTTAAAATATACACGTCATAAGGTGAATTAGTTTGACATGATTTGGTAACATGATGTGGGCATCCAGATGGCTCATAAAAATGTTTCTTTATTTATATGCCAGTGTTACTCAGCAGAAAGTTAGTTTGCTATCTGAAGTGTCAGTTCCCTCAATTCAGGCAATATTTTCCCTGATTATATTTTGCCCACTTCTGTACCCACTAACCTTCTCACTTTCATTCCCAGTTCCAATTCAATCCATGCTTCAGTAGAGAATGTGAGCAGCTTCAGTTCTCTTTTTGCTTCATTGTGTATTTGAAGTGGGTTGAGTTGGGAGACTAATTATTAAACTGCTCTGCCTGTTGGCATCAAAAGGAGCTTATGTTTGTATTGGTCTGATTAGAGACCTGTTTTCTTATTCTCAGGTGAACTAAGGATATTTATTTCCTCTAAGTGAGTGGTACTGAACACAAAAACATAGAGCTGATAAGAATTAAAGAAAAGAAACTTTTAACACTGTTTCTCATCCTCTATAAATCCAGTGGTTTGAAAGAGGTAGATTTTTCATCCAAAGGAAAGTAAAGGATTTTAGTTTCTCGTGCTCTAGAACATCAATATGGCCTTATATGCTGCTGCTAACAAAGGGGCATGCTTCAGGAAGCCCGTGCCCATGACGAGCTAGACTTCTAAGTTTCTTCCACATCTTTAGAAAACACCGTAGCATCATTGTGGGTCTAACCATGACTTTTAATGGCCATATGCTTCGATACTCTACATTAAACCTGCACTACCTTCAACTTGGCCGGCTCCTCCTTTAATCTGCTCATCTTGCTTTGAGTATAGAGCTGTGTTACTCTGATTCAAAGAAACACTCTAAAATATAGCATGTGATGGACATTGAGATTACTTTCCAGCACCCATTTCACCCATGACAATGATTCACCTATCCAGAAAAATGTTCATGTGACACAATTCTGATCATGGAGGAAAGTCACTTGGGTGGGGATTAGTCTGGTGAAAGTCTCCCCACTCCCAAGAAAGATGAAAAAAGACCACCCTACCCCTTCCTATGGATGTTGACCTCTCTGAATATAATTCTATAAGGGCTGTAGCCATCTTGCTACACAGGTTGAAGATGCAACCTCTCATATGGTAACTAAAAATATAGAAACAATCGTCTTTAATGATCTTCCCTGTTGGGCCCCAGATTACACTGTTTTGGAGTTCAATATCTGTGGTATTCCAGTTATGTTAGATGAAACTTTTTTTTTTTCTTATGATGGAGTCTCGCCCTGTCACCCAGGCTGGAGTGCAATGGCACAATCTCAGCTCACTGCAACCTCCACCTCCTAGGTTCAAACAATTCTCCTGCCTCAGCCTCCAAACTATCTGGGATTACAGGCACCTTCCACCATGCCCAGCTAATTTTTGTATTTTTAATAGAGACAGGATTTCACCCTGTTGGCCAGGCTGGTTTCGAACTGCTGACCTTGTGATCTGCCTGCCTCGGCCTCCTAAAGTGCTAAGATTACAGGTGTGAGCCACTGTGCCCAGCCTAGATGATACTTTTAAAATTATTTTATATCATTTTAAAGTGAGATTTTAATGGATATGGACAAATTAATCCTGACACATGATATGAAGGGTTTTAATTAATGCCACTGTCCATGACAAATCCTCTCATAATAAAGTCAAGGGTTTTTAATAGATGACTTAGTAGAAAACATCAGTATGAAGAAAAGCTGTTCTTCCTCTTAATATACGAAGGGTTATCAATTTCTAAAATTAATTCTTTATTTGCCTGATCTCCATGTAACTTTTCCCTGTAATACCAATAGCTATATTCTTCTGAAAGTGAGAGTCTGTATCTTTAGATTGGAATGAACGAAGAGTTATCAAACTGAATATTCATCATGCACTCTAAAGAATTATACCTAATCTCACTTTTTTTCTGATTTTGAAAATAACAGTCAGAATAAATAAAATGATATCATGACATTTTGTTAATGGATTTGGTCTCCAAAAGTTGTTGAATAAACTGAAGAAATGGCTGTAAAAAAGGAATTCAGATCAATTCCTTGGTGTCTAACACTTTTCTGAATGCAGCTGCTCTTGTATCTGCCTGAGCTTGCTGGGGCTCTGGGGAACCCTGCTGAAAACCTACTTACCAAAATAGAAATTAGGACATTGTAATCACCCTCAGGATCAAAATGCGGAAAAGGAAATAGTTGGAAATGGGAAAGTTTTTAAGCCTTTCTTATTTTACTTTCTAAAAGATAATTTTGGCATTTTTGTTTTAATGGATATAGTTATTAATAGAAATATAAGTATGCCTTCTTATGAAATAGTGCATTATATTTCTTAATAAAGATTTAATATCCTATGTAAAACATTTGCTATATGCCCTCTCTATTAATCTGAGACATTATATCATACACTATGAAATTTATATCTTGAGATGGCATATGTTATATCACATGATGTTATATGGTATATCATTTATGGCACCTCATTAGGGTGAGAAAACTGAGTTCACATTATTTTTCTCTGTTATATGAGGAAAGACCTCTTGTGAATCTCATTTCTCTATCTCTAAAAGAAGGGTAATATTTGACTTACCTTATAGAGCTGTTTAAAGAATCACATAAGGTACTATAAGAATAAAACCACTTTGTAAGTTTTAAAAATAAAATGCAGTTATGTTTCTAGCACAATGCCAAGTTTGACTGAAACATAAACATTCTATTTAATGCATAAAATAAATATGATGTCTATTTTATAAATGGAGCATTGCATGTGAAATAAACATCATATTAGTAACCAGAAGTGATACAGAAGAGTGACTAGCTACAGTGGCCAAGGGAGCACTTATGTCACCCAACCCCCAGCCCCAGGTAGTGCAGATCAAAGCTCTGAGAGAGACTTCTTCCTTGGGCTTGAAAAGAGGAGAGGGGAGAGTAAAGAAAACTCTTGCAACTTTGAGACCAGCTTAGACACAGTAGGATAGGACAACAGGCAGAGTCCCGAGCCTCCCATTCTAGGCCCTAGTTCCCAGATGGATGACATTTCCAGACATACCCTGGGCCAGAAGGGAACCCACTTCCTTGAAGGGAAGGACACAGTTTTGGCAGGATGCATCATTTGCTGATTAAAGAACCCTTAGGTCTTGAACAAACATCAACAGTAGCCAGACAGTGCTTGCCACAGGGCTTGGGTGAGACTGAGTGCCATGTTCATTTCATGTCTGACCAAGCACAGTTCCAGTGATTGTGGCACAGGAGCGCTTGTGTTACTCTTTACTCCAGTTCAAGGCAGCTCAGCATGGAGAGAAACACTCCACTTGTCTGGGGGAAATTAAGAGAAGAGAACAAGAGTCTCTTCTTGGTAATCCAAATAATTCTCTCAGATCATACCCAAGACCACCAAGGCAGAATACTGCAAGTGTCACAGCATTACTGGTCTTGGGATACCCCTGATGCAGATATGACTTACCCAGATGCAGATATGACTTATACAGATAACAACACCCAGGTAACTTCAAATACCTGGAAAGCCATCTCAAGCAGGAAGGGTAAAAACAAGCCTAGACCGTGAAGACTACAATAAATACTTGATGTTTTGGTGCCCAGATCTCAACAAACATCCACAAACGTAAAGACTATCCAGGAAAACAGGACCTCATCAAACAAACTATACAAGGTGCCAGTGACCAATCACAAAGGGACAGAGATATGTGACTTTCCAGACAGAGAATTCAAAATATCTAGGTTGAGGAAGCTCAACAAAATTCAAGATAATGCAAAAAAGGAATTCAGAATCCTATCAGAGAAATTTACCAAAGACATAGAAATAATTATTTTTAAATCAAGCAGAAATTCTGGAATTGAACAACTAAATTGACATACTGAAGAATGCACCAGGGTCTTTCAATAACAGAATTGATAAGGGAGAAGAAAGAAGTAGTGAGCTTGAAAATAGGCTAACTGAAAATACACAGTCAGAGGAAACAAAAAAAAAAATTAAGCAGGCTTATAAGATCTAGAAAATAGCTACAAAAGGCAAATCTAAAGAGTCTTGAAGAGGAGATATCTGTATCTCTCTCTCTCTCTCTCTATATATATATACACACACACACACACACACACACACACACATATATATATCTCACATTTATAAAGCTACAAAGAAAATACCTAGGCATTGCTATTTGTATCTGTAAAAGAAAGGAACTCAGTATATTGAAGAGATATTCTCACTCCCATGTGTATTGTAGCACTATTCACAGTAGCCAAGATTTGGAAGCAATCTAAGTGTCTACCAACAGATGAATGGATGAAGAAAATATGGTACTTACACACAATGAAATACTCTTCAGCTATAAAAAAAAAAAAATGAGAGTCTGTCATTTGCAGTAACATGGATGGAACTGTAGGACATTATGTTAAGTAAAATAAGCCAGGCACAGAAAGGCTAATTTTATATGTTTTCACTAATTTGTGGTAGCTAAATTTAAAACAATTGAACTCATGTAGACAATATGATGGTTGCCATAGGCTGGGAAGAGTGGTTGCAGGGGGAAGTAGGGTCGGTTAATGGGCACAAAAACAGTTAGAATGAGTAAGACCTAAGTTTTGATAGCACAACAGAATGATTACAGGTCAACAGTAATTTATTGTGCATTTAAAAATAACTAAAAGAGTATAATTGGATTATTTGTAACACAAAAAAATGATAAATATTTGAAGTGATGAATACTTATTCTGATGTGATTATTATGCACTGTATACCTGTCTCACAACATCTCTACATACTCCATAAATATATGCACCTACTATGTATGCATAAAATAGGAAAAAAAAAATGATGCAAAGGAAAGAGTAATTTACTCAGTCTATGAGTATAGTAGGGAAGTCATCAAGGACTGAATTGCCTGAGCAGAATTTAGAAGGCAACTAAAAAAAAAAACAAAAAAACACACACACACACACAGTTAACCTTTTCTTCTTTGAGAGCACAGAATGCTAGGTAAAAAAAAATAGAGGTAACAAAGAAAATTCAATGTGCTGAAAACCATGATTAAGTTGGAGTGACCAAAATTTAGCAGTGTTGGGGGTTGGTTGGTACAGTGAGGGTGGGGGTCAAGTTTAATGTAGATTGCGATGAAATATAAATCTAGATGGGACCAAACCAGAAGGTCTATATGTGTGCTGATAAAGGACTGAGCCTCTCCTGTAGGCCTGGTTGTTCATTGGAATGACCCATGACACACTGGAAATTATTATTTACCTCACCTCAGGCCTTTTGAATAAAAATCTTGGCTCTGGTATGGACTGAATGGTGACACTTGGAACTACAACTATACAAGTAACATATCAGTCAGGCTTCAGAACCACTTATCTGGATGAGAGAAAGCCACTGAGGATTTTGAACAGGAAAATAACAGGGTCAGATTTACATTTTAAAAAAATCACACAAGCAGCTGTGTGGACATCAAGGGAAGGGAAATGCAACCTAAGGAATATAATTTAAGGCATGGCAAAAACACAGGAGCCAGACAAAAAGATGGATAGCAACAAAGAAGCAGACAGGCAGAGTCAAGGAGCCCAAGGTGGTAAGGGAGGGAGCCAAAGGAGAGAGGAAGGAAGGAGGTTAGTGGTATGACAGCATTCAAGACAAGGAGGACTCTGTGACCAATAAAAAGAAGGTGGCTTTTCCCTAGAAAAACATGGAAAGTGATTGAAAATCTTAAGCAGGACAGTGAGGTGATCCATAGCTGGGAAATCATATTTGCCCTAATTGCAGAAAGTTTTATTAACAAGTGGCACTTTAGGAAAAAAAATTTTGGCTTAGGGGGAACGTTTCCTTAGCATGGGTACCAACAGCTGAGAGCTAGAGTAACTGGTCTCTGACATCTTGATCAGAACCACAGTTTGTAAAGCATGTTAATTCAGATGACAGGGACAGAGGAGGCAGGAAGGTCTGATTTATAGGAATAAATATATTTATTTATTTATTTATTTATTCCTATAAATATAGGGATATTATAGGCATAAATTATAATAAATTATAAATTCCTATTATAGGAATATAATAAATATATATAATCCTATAATAAATAAATATACACACACACACACACACACACACACACACACACACACACATATATATATTTTAAAGGCCAAGGCCCTGGTGTAGAGAAAAGAGGGGGACATCTCAAAACCAAAAAAATGAGCCAGTTTTTCACTTAGGGAAAATAAATAATGTCCTATGATCATTGAGTTCAGTCAAACAAATACAAAAACCTATGCTCTGTGAAGCAGTGCATTTTAGTTGCAACAACTATGTACCTTGGATTTCTTATAAAAGTTCCAGTTTAAGTATTCAGCAATGTGGCCATGTGCCCACCTATGTGTCCTGTGTTTTTTGGGAAAGGGTAGTTACTAATACCAGCTCTGTTTCTCGTTTCATGTGGCCTGCGTAAGTAATTTAATCTCCTAGTTTATTATACTGAACAGAAATGGATTTGCAATTAGGTAAGTCTATATCTTTATCTCACGGTTTTCCACTGGACATGTGAACATGTTCCTTAAACTCTTAGAAACCTAGTCTCTACTTCTGACATCTATTTATAAGCTCATTATGAGAATCAAAGGAGTTAAACGGTTATATACCAAAACAGTGCCAGATACATAGTAGACCTTTTGTAAAAGCCAGCTTCCTTTTTCTAACTGTCTCTCTTCATTTTCAAAATGAGAGACATACGTAAGAAGGGTAAAACTGTCCAGCATGTGGTCCCCAAGCTGCTATCCTCTGTTTATGCCTTCACGGCAAACATTGTAATTCATCACCGCCCTCTTTGTTTTGAAACCAGAAGGAGCTTCAAAATTCTTTCCAATACACAACCTTGAACTGCTTCTACCAGGTGCATGGACACGACATTTGAGATGAAACTCATTTGTCATCCCCGGAGTGGATACTCTCTAAGGTTTCAGCTGTAACAATTCAAGCCCATAACAAATGGAGCCTAATTTCCAAATGTACAAAATGAATGGAAGGCAAATTTTTAAAAACTAAGAAGATGTAAGGAACAACATATAGGATATATCTTGTATAGGACATATCAAGATATAGGATATATCTTGTATAGGATATATCAAGATATATGATATAGGATAAAACAGCCTGGCAATTAGCCTTTTGGGAAGTCCTGAGAGGCGAGATGACATTGGAAGTGGTCTTTGTGACGAGAATAATTATGCCCCCCACAAAGATGTCCATGTTTTAATTCCTGGAACATGTGAACATACTACTTTACCTGGAAAACTAATTTTTCAGTTGTTATTAAGGCTTTTAAGATGGGAAGGTTAGCCTCAGTTATCCAGGTTGGCCCAATACATTAACAAAGATCTTTCTAAAGAGAGAGAGGGGCAGGAGAGTGAGAGTCAGAAGAGATGGGAGCATGGAAGTCAAGGTCACAGTGAGGCCCCACAGCAAGGAATGCAGGAAACCAGTTGCTGGGAAGGGTGAGGAGCTGACTCTCCCCTAGAGCCCCCACAAGAAATGCAGCCCTGAGGGTACCTTGGTTTTATCCTCATGAAACACATTTTGGGACTTCTGACTTTCAGAACTATAAACTAAAACATTTATGTTGTTTTAAGCCACTAAGTTTGTGGTATTTTGCTACAGCAGCAATGGGGAACTGATATAGGCCTCGAAAGAAGGATTTGGAATGGCAATAAAGAGGGACAATTTGGGTGAGTGGTAAATGATGAGCAGAGGCCTAAATGTGAAAAGAAGCCAAGTATGTGGTGGGGAGGTGTGCATTTTGGCCACATGGAAGAGGCAAGATAGGCTGAAGACAAGAAGGACTGCAGCTGAGGAGTTAGACGAGTCTGATAAGCCTACTGAGTAACCTTGGGCCAGTTATTTAACTTCTCTAGCACTACAGTGTTTCGTATCTATAAAAATAAGTATGGCAATACTGCCTGTTTCACAGGTTTAAATGATATAGTAGATACACAGTTTCTGTTACTGAATAAGTGCTCCATAATGGAAGCTGCTATTTTCATGAATAAAAAATAAAGTTGAATTGCCAGCTTACTGGATAATAGAAAACTCTGAAGAACCTCTGAGGACTGGGATAAAATTAGTAAACATTTTTCTCTAGCTATTGGGTGGCCACTGGAAGATCTTGACCAAGAAAGTATTAATAACTAACAAACAAAAACATGCTCTTGTGGTAAATTAATATGGCAAAGAAAAAAGACAGAAAAAACATCTACCTAAGGGAAAGGTTGAGGGAAGGAGGTTGATCTTCACAATGACACAGGAAAAGCTGGACTTCTATTGCTCAAGCATGCCAGCTCACTCTAATGGCTTACTAAAGGGGAAGAATGTGGTAATGAACACATCACTAGCCTAGGAGTTGGGAATAAAAGTTCTTACTCTGGATGGGTTAGCCACTCATTGTAACACTGAGCAAACCCCTTGCGGTGTATGATCTTGAGTCCCCGAGTGGTGAACTCAAATAGTCCTTGTGACTCATCGTTTGCTGAGGCTGTGCTATTTCAGAATCATACTTTTCTTGGACTAATCTTTGTGTGCCTGAGGTCAGACGACTTCTCTTGAGAAAACTGCAAGGATGAAAGAGCACTCCTGAAAAGAAAATTAGTTCTAATTGCTATGAATTTCAGTGACTATTTAAGCCTGACACTAACCAAATAATTAGATTTTTTATGAGGATGTGAAGACTACCTTCCAGACATTAAAAAGGTATAAATCAACATGTAAATATTGTGTTTTGTATGCAATTAGATATTTGCTATCTATGCTAAGCATCTCCTGTGTGGCATCTATTGGTCAGGGCCTTTTGCTTAAATCAAGCCAGCAAAAAAGAATATTTTTTTCCCCATGCTTTGATGTTCAAACAGGATTTTACAGAAATATATCCAAATTATAAATATGTCTCCTACTCATGAAACTGGCATACTTGTTGTTAAAAATATGGAATTATTCCAGCTGCATCCATGTCCCTACAAAGGACACAAACTCATCCTTTTTTATGGCTGCATAGTATTCCATGGTGTATATGTGCCACATTTTCTTAATCCAGTCTGTCACTGATGGACATTTGGGTTGATTCCAAGTCTTTGCTATTGTGAATAGTGCCGCAATAAACATACGTGTGCATGTGTCTTTATAGCAGCATGATTTATAATCCTTTGGGTATATACCCAGTAATGGGATGGCTGGGTCATATGGTACATCTAGTTCTAGATCCTTGAGGAATCGCCATACTGTTTTCCATAATGGTTGAACTAGTTTACAATCCCACCAACAGTGTAAAAGTGTTCCTATTTCTCCACATCCTCTCCAGCACCTGTTGTTTCCTGACTTTTTAATGATCGCCATTCTAACTGGTGTGAGATGGTATCTCATTGTGGTTTTGATTTGCATTTCTCTGATGGCCAGTGATGATGAGCATATTTTCATGTGTCTGTTGGCTGTATGAATGTCTTCTTTTGAGAAGTGTCTGTTCATATCCTTTGCCCCACTTTTTGATGGGGCTGTTTGTTTTTTTCTTGTAAATTTGTTTGAGTTCTTTGTAGGTTCTGGATATTAGCCCTTTGTCAGATGAGTAGATTGCAAAAATGTTCTCCCATTCTGTAGGTTGCCTGTTCACTCTGATGGTAGTTTCTTTTGCTGTGCAGAAGCTCTTTAGTTTAATTAGATCCCATTTGTCAATTTTGGCTTTTGCTGCCGTTGCTTTTGGTGTTTTAGACATGAAGTCTTTGCCCATCTTAGCAAACCATCACAAGAACAGAAAACCAAACACCGCATGTTCTCACTCATAGGTGGGAACTGAACAATGAGATCACTTGGACTCGGGAAGGGGAACATCACACACTGGGGCCTATCATGGGGAGGGGGGAGGGGGGAGGGGGGAGGGATTGCATTGGGAGGTATACCTGATGTAAATGACGAGTTGATGGGTGCAGCACAGCAACATGACACAAGTATACATATGTAACAAACCTGCACGTTATGCACATGTACTCTAGAACTTAAAGTATAATAATAATAATAATAATAAAAATATGGAATTATTCTCATCAGGGAAAAAAGCTCCAATAAAAATTGTCCAAATACTATGTGAAAATCATCAAAAGATAAAAGACATTAAATAGTTTTTGGTCAGAAAAATTTCCAATAGTAAGTGGAAACAGGATGCCTGCTGCCTTAGCCAGTGACTCTGGGGCCTAACCTACCCTTTGGAACAGAGGGAAATGCTGATGATAATATGAAGGAGAGAAGTGTTTTCATCAATAATCAAGAGTCCATAGTTAGGACACCCTTGATGCTAAAGAAAAGCTATCAAAAAAAATTTTTTTTTGAGACAGACTCTTGCTCTGTTCCCCAGACTGGAATGCAGTGGTACGAGTATAGCTTGACCCCCTGGACCCAAGTGCTCCTAGCAATTCAGGCTTTCAAATAGCTGAAACTACAGGCACACAACACCGGGCCCAGGTACTTTTTAAAACATTTTTTGTAGAGATGGAGTCTCGCTATATTGCCCAGTTTGGTCTCAAACTCCTGAGCTCAAGCGATGCTCCTGCCTTGGCTTCCCAAAGTTCTGGGATTACAAGCACGAGCTACTGCGCCTTGTCAGAAAGCTATTTAAATTCCTGTGCACAGAAAAGTACATGAATAAAAATACAGCAAGGAACAAGGAACACTCATAAGTGTTATTTACATTGCCCAAATGTCACTGAATCCTCTAACATCCTGAGACCCCCTTGATTTGGTATCTAAATAAAAGAACTCCAGACTCCCACTGCACAAAATGTAAGAAGTCCAGTGCCTTGTCAGGTTTTTCATAACTCCTGGGGCGGGGGAGGGGGTAGCTTGTTTACTGCCCCAAGTAGTATTTTAGCTTCTAGCTCAGTTCTTGATCGCTCTCAGACTGACCCTACCACCCTGCCATGATTGAGAGCCACTCCAACTCTCTGGTCTGCTTTGCTCCAAAACTTGAGTACATTGTCCCTCTTCCACACTATATTTTCTCATTGTTAGTCACCTGAGTTGTCAAAGCAGAGTTTAATTGAAGATCAAGGAAAACAAAGTAGAATTACAGAATTAATCAGAAAACACCCAAACATTGAACATCAGATCTGCATGAAATTAGTTTGCCAGTTATCACTCTCTGTAGACCAGAGCTTCTCACTACACTGCCTTTACCTTCTCTCAGGAAGCACTCCTCCAGAACTTCTCTTTTCTGAATGTGCAGAAATATCGTTTCCATTATGCATCACTCTGAACATAAAAGAAAAAGTTCCTAACCCTTCATTATGTACAGTCATTTAAGTCCTCTAGCCAAGATCAGGAAATGCCTTTATCCAATAAACATGCCCAAGTAATGGCTTCTGAAACCAAAGTGCCACCTAATCTGAGGCTCCATCCTTAGTACAAAACAACCAGCAGCTTGCAGTTAGGTATTTCAGCATCAGTTTACCTGCATCTGTGTGTGTGAGTGTGGGGGCGCTGCAGGAAGGGGCTAGGATTGGGGAGGTATAGAATCTCTTATCTGTACCAGAACAAACCCCATGTGTGCCTGGTTTTGTTTTTGTTGCTGTTGTCCTTGTTGTTGTTGCTCTCATCATCCTCCTTCATCTTCTCTTCCCCTTCCTTTTCTTCCTCCTTCCTCTACTCCTTCTTTTCTTCTTCCTTTTCTTATGCTTACTCTTCTTCCCCCTCTTTCTTATAAACTTTTTCCACCTCCTCTTCTTCTTACATTATTTTTTTGGAATATTAACTCTAAAATGGATTCATAATTTATTCCACCAGAGAAAATCCAGAATCTCTAATTTGTCTTTCAAATCTCTCTATTAATGAGCCCAGCCTATCTGATTTCCCACTTGACTCCTTTGAAGAGCCTTCGTTTCAGCAAACTTGAATCATCTACAGATCCCTGACTGCTCCCCTCAGTTGAGGTGCTGCTTCTTCCATTTGTTTGTCTGTTTGATTTTTGAAATGGAGTCTCGCTCTTGTCACCCAGACTGGAGTGTAGTGGCGCGACATTGGCTAGCTCCAACCTTCGCCTCCCGGGTTCAAGAGATTCTCCTGCCTCAGCCTCCCGAGTAGCTGGGTTTACAGGTGTCTGCTACTATGCCCAGCTAATTTTTGTATTTTTAATAGAGACAGGGTTTCACCATGTTGGCCAGGCTGGTCTTGAACTCCTGACCTCAGGTGATCCGCCCGCCTCGGCCTCCCAAAGTGCTGGGATGACAGGCGTGAGTCACCATTTTTATCAGTCCTATATTTCCAAGCCCAGCCCACACTCAAAGATTCATTTCAGCATCACATTTCTCATTACTCAAGTGTAGATAATTTTCTTACCTTGACTGCCTTTCAGGGCTCCAAAGAGGATCCACCTCATAGATAATAGACGGCACATACCTTCAATCCGCTTTCCAATTCTACTACTATGAGTCAGATTACAGAGTCAGAAAGACCTGCAGTTCAGTTCCAGCCCTGCTACTTCCTAGTGTGTGCTTGTTTGTTTGTTTGCTTTTACCTTGGAAAGATTAGTTTGCCTCTGTGTGCCTATTTTTGTCATCTGTTAATGGGGATTAAAATAGTACCTACCTCAAGGGTTACCAGGAGGATAAAATGAAGGAATGTGCACACATTGTTTGGCACAGTGCCTGGCACATAGCAACAGCTCCATAAACATTAACTATGTGGTATTATTTTCTAACATTGAATGAGGTTCCATGATTTCAAAACACACTTCCAGGTTATTAAATAAAAACATCTAATCTACCCTGTGAAATGGCTAGAATAAATTTCGAATGCCTGTTTTATGGATGAGGAAACAGTCTTAGAGACAAAGATCAACTTTGCTGGACTTTAGCAACAATTAAAACTTAAGATAACTGCCACCATTGTTTTGGTTTTTACCCTGAATTTAGTTACAGATAAATTACATTCACCTGGGCAGGATCTTCAGTCTTTAAGGAGTTTATAGGAGTGTCCTAGAAATAGAAAATAGTATGAGCGGCCTGGGCTCTATCGCCACTGTTCAGGAGACTGAAATAGGAGTGGAAGGAAGAAAGAATGGTTTTATCTCTGGTTGTAAATTCCCCAGGGGGAAAAATAATTGAAGAACTGTTTATGATAGAAAACTATAATGAGGAATAATGGAATGAAATTAAGGAAAGAGAAATAACAAGTTTATAATAAGGTTCCAGTATGAGGTATTCAAATTTAATTGTGTTTTTTAAGTAATGTCAGACTCACAGATGCTGTAGCGATGAAGACTGTATACAAATGGGTGCATAAATAAATGACTTTATAATCTACACAATCACAGTGGTGTGCCTTATAAGCCAAGATGCCATTTTGCAACTGCACATTTAGAATTGGCATTGCAAATGCAAGAAAAAAAAAAGCAAAACCTCCTATTGAGCGGAGAATGTGATTGTTTCCTATTTCTCATAACTTACTAAGAGGAATAAAAATATCCTCTCCTCCACACACACACACACAACGGAAAATTACCCAGCCTTTTCAAATTATTAGGTTTGCATACGTTGTGATCCATTTTTGAGTTGAAGCATTACACACTAGGAGGTTAATTTATCCAACAGAATGTTATAATCAAGCATTTCAAATGCATTGCTCAGATCCCCAGAAACCTTAGGGATGAAAGGAAAAAAAAAAGATATTCAAATTAATTTTTATGTCTCCCACACTGCTACAGAGACACAGCTAAAACTGTCATTCCGAACTAGTGCTGCAGGAAAAGTGGGAACTTGAAGAAGATCCCTGCTATTCTGCTGCTGGCTTCTCTGTGGAATCAAATTATTTGGAGTTCTTTGTTTTAAAGTCATTATTTTTCATTAGATGAGCCGCTGCTGTTATTCAAAAGTTAATAGCAAGAATATGTCTGGCTGACACAACAAATACAGCCATAGTTCTACAGTTATTAATGCCAGTAACAATTTGAGATACAATAAATGACTGTGCACTGTGGCATTTACCACTCACACAATAGCAGGGAACTGTGCTGACAATCCATCTTCTGAAAAGAGAACATACACACACACACAGACACACACACATCCATATGTGTGTACACACACTGAACCCTTAATACTCTCGTGATGATGGCTACCAGATACATCACGGCAACTAAATGAAGTTTTATAAGTGTAGGATTTCAAAGTATGATTTATGATGCAAGGGAATAAATTGTGACACAAAGCATTTGTCTGGGAATTTGGAGGGCATAAGGAAGAACTGGCAGTCATATTGTACTTCTCCAGATAGTAAGGACATATACAAATAACTCACTAAAATGCTTGCATGATTCTTTCAGCCCTTTTATTTTCAGTGGTAATTGTGTTACCAGTCACTGGTTCCAGGGCTTAAGTGATTTGATTCAAGGCTAGCCTTGGTCTCAGGCATCGTAATCGGATTATCCTTTTTCTTAGAGATTTACAAGGTGCATGGGCATATTAAAGTCTTTATGTAGTTCTACAGTGCATGGATATAACATATTTTCAAATTTTAACCTTTTCTTTTTGACTTCCTAATTAACATTGTATGTAACAGCATTTTATGAGTAATAGTTTAGAAACATGGTCTTAATTCCCCTCCTCCCTCATATATACAATCATACATGGAGAATTTTTATGATTTAATAGAAATGAGGTTGCTCCCCATATCCTTCCAATTGATGAGATTCAGATGCTCAAATTATTGGAGAACTGTGACCACTGAAGAACCCTTCTGCTATGCGTTCCTCCGCTGAATGACCAGCCTGGAGAGGACTAAAGGTTGCAAGATTCTCATGGGTCTTTTGGGTTTCAGTTCTTGTTCTGACTCAGTAATCTATTGTCCAATTAATTTGCAAACTCCATCACTGTTGGGGCTATTTTTCTCCTCCACATAAGAGCCCTCCTATATCATAGCAGGGACAACCAATGTCCAAAATACAAAGCTTTTTGAGAACAGCAGTCATTCCTGTATCACCAGCACCTACCCCATGCTAGCCACAAAGTCAAGGCTTACTAATGATCATGGCTAAATTAAATTAAAACACCAGAACTTTTCACAAATCCATTAAGTCTGCTAGAATTTTGGCCAACGATTTTTCATTGGTCATTGACTACGCTTCTAACTCCTAATTGCTTCATGCCTATCATCAATAAGCATTCATTCAGCAACCATATGAACAGATGAGTGCTTCGCAGGGCAAGTTTAATTGACTTATTCTGTGCCCTTTCAGAGCAGACAGTCTTAATTTCTTTTTCTGATAAGAATACATATCTTCATTCAGTTAACAGAATGTGACAAATTGCTATTATAACTCTTACATACCTTTCATATTTAGCAGTTTGTCTCTTCTCCTATTGCATCAGGTTCCTAGGTAGATCAGTACGTATTCAATGCAGACTAAAAACATTCATAAGCTTGATTGTTCAAGGCATGGCCTAGCTGCTGTCATTTTCTAGTTAACTAAAGGTCACTCTCCAGTCTGCTGTTCTGCCTTGTTTGACATTGAATGGTTCCCCAATTCATCATGCAGTGCATCAGTTCTGTGCTGTGTTACAGATAGAGAATCATAGACCCAGGATGTTAGACCTGAAAAGATGTTAGACGTTGTTTAGTAGTGGTTGTGGTATCGATGGTAACACTTTCACTACCTTACCTTTGTATACATTTTTAAATGTGGGAAATATTTTCTCATATCATTTGATCCTTAGCATCACCTAGAAGGTGAAAGACAATAAATGCAAGGAGATGCTGATCTTCTCCATGTCACAAAACACCAGAACTTCTGCAGTCTTTGGACTGAGTCTTCCATTCTTTCTCTATTGTCTGAAGAAGGAGGTTGAAGAAAAAGAGAAGAATAAGAAAAAAGAAAGGGGAATGAAAAGAGAGGAGGAGAAAGATGAGGGGAAAAAGCAATGAGGAGAGAGAGGAGGGAGAGAAGAGAGGAGGAGTTAAAACAGAAAAAAATAAAGGAAGACAAGTACTTGACTCAAAGTATGTGTTTAGCAAATATTTTTGAATGAATAATAGTAATTCTTATATGCATATAAAAATCCTTTGTGTTTAAGTTTCCTCATATTTTTCTCTACCTCTAGTTGTTGTGAAGATTAAACATATATTCAAAATACTGTGTGTCTGTGTGTGTGTTTGTATATAATGTTTACAATAGCTCAATACATAGTAAATACTCAAATAATGTTAACCATTCTTAAATTGATAGTATTACAGGTTAAAAAAATTTGAAAATAACATAATAATTAACGTTCAAGATAACCCTTTGAGATCAGTGATTATATCTTCATTTTATAGATGAGCAAACTAAAACACTAAGTTTGAGTGACAATACCTAGTAGCAATACCTAGCTATTTACCCACCCCACAGCTGCCTCCTTCAACTAACCCACAAATGGGAGTGGAGACTTCACAGTATAAATGGATATGTCTGTGATTTCATGGTTAATTTAGATGCAGGATATTAGGCTACATGCACCCCCACCTTAGGACACTGCCTGGATCCTGAGAAAATCTTATTTTATCTTTAATTGTCCTAATTGTTAGCTTGTTACTTGAGAACTGCCTCTTTCTCTTGATAAGAATGATTCAAAAAGAAAAAAAAAAAAAGAGCTAGACAACTGGTATAGTTAATTGAGCTCTAGCTAACTAAGATTTTACTTTCCAATTATATCTTCATACTAGAACATTTATGTACACTCATTGTAAGACAGAGATAAATTGGGAAGGAGCAGGTAAACCAACCTGAGTTTTCACTGCATTTGTAAGTCAAGTACTGGCTATAAAACAGGGAGTTCTCTCCTGGTCTGGAGCTCTGCCTTTTTCCTTTTCTATTTTGTTACTTACGAAGGATACAAATACATTTTCCCAAGTCAGTTGGATTCTAACCCAAACTAATCCTCACCAAGAAGGAAGAAAACGAGATACAGTTCCCAGTGCCCACTTTAAGTGCAAGCTTAAATTATGCCACAGCAAATGACACATATTTTGCATTCTATCTTCGATGGATTGGTTACATGTATCATATTGAGAGCTGTCTCCTTTGCTTCAGTTAGTAAGCACTGCTCAAAGTATCAGCTGGCTGATACTTAACCAATTTCTTATTGGTTAAGATTTTTATTAAATCAAATGTTATGTGATCATGGTATCATTACAGGTAATTTGATAGTAGGAGGGCTGTGTTAAATTTTAACCTTACCGTTTACTTACTACATCTTAGTACTTACCACATCTTTACCTCCTGGAAAGGTTGCTTAAACCTCTTGAGTCTCCAACCAAAAACTAGGATATTAATATTTATCCCTGGAAATGATTGGGGAATGAAATTAGCTTTTCGTGTATTAATGATAATTTCTCAGTCTAAAACGATGTTATTTACAGTTAAGTTACATGAGTAGGTGTTGAATGCTGACTAAGTATCTTTGATCGTGAAATGTTTGCAATGAGTTAACCCAAGTCCCTTGCTTTAAAAATCCTCAGAGACTGAACCGCCATAGAGAACCTTGCTGCTGCCAAAGTCTAGAAACTTCAGATGCAGGGTCTGATAAAGGCAACGCTTCAAAGGATTTAAGGCAACTTCGTTTAACCTAGCAATAAGATTTAGACCAAGCTCTCCCAAGTTGGTCCTTAGACCTAACAACATCTCTGTCTTTGTCTCTCTTGTTAATTGTGTCCTGCTGGCCTGGACTAATACTACAAGGCAATTAGCTGTGTTAATTAAAAATACCAGCCAACAAGATGCTTAAGAATGTTGCTGCCAAAGGCAGTCTCCAGTTTTAAACAGCCAGATTGATTTAAGGGCTTTTAACCAAGTGCTCTATAAATTTCATGACCAACAGCTTAGTGCTATGGAACAGCAAGTGAAGGTTGAAAGCCCAGTGGTTTGCAGGCTCCCTACTATATGAAGGAGCCACAGGAAGGAGAGTGAAAATGAATCTTAACAGCCTCAGGGCAGTGAGAGAGGTTTTGAGGGAAGACTGTTGAACAACCAAGAGAAATCAAGAGCGTTATTTCAGAGCTAGATGTAGATGGGTTAGCTTCTGTAACTTACGGTAGTCAAAAGGGAACTTTGGAAGGTGCTGAAGCAGTAGAAGGCAGATTGGAAAATTTCAGTGGACCATTCTAGTTGTTGAAGACATAGAAATGAGGGCACTGCTTGGCAGTGAGGGTGTTTATTTACAGAAGCCAGGCTTGTGATCTATTGGAAAAGGAATAGACGATACAACTCTGTGGTTTTAGAGCTAGGGAAAATAACCTACTTCTGAAACCACCAGAGCAGCTGGCTAGTCCATATATTATCCCATGGCCCAGACGGTAGGCTATAGTGAGAGTCTCGACTCTTAGCAATGCACATCCTGAAGCCTCTGGAAGCAGATGGTAAATCTGTGGTTCCAAATAATCCGTATAAAGCAGGACTACATCCAGTTAATGTATGACAAGGGAGCAGTACCTAGTCCCTTTCTTTCTAAATCCCCAGTAAGTCTAGACAGGGTGTCAAAACTCCAGCAGAGGCAGATTAGTCATACTCCTGAATGTTCTAGAACATATGCAACTTTCTTTTTGTGTACTGAAATTACAATCTATCTACATTTTTAACACTTGAGACATTATTTCTTATGCTAATATAATATTCATCAGATTTCACTGGGCACCAGAAGCACCTGTAAAGTTTAATTACCTAGGCCTCCATATAGACCTATTGAATAAGACACTCCAGAGGTAGTACCCAAGTATCTATATTTTTAAGAAACACCACAGGCAATTTTTATATTCACCTAAGGTTGAGAAGTATGGTGTTTATAGGTTTTTAAAGGGTAGAAAGACTGCAGTGTATTGTGTCTATACATGAGCCTTGGGGTTCAACAATCTTAGCTTTTACTCTTAAAAGTTGTGAGATTTGGGTAAGCTGCTTAGCCTTTTTAATCCTCAGATTCCCCAAATGAAAATGGGAATAGTGATAGTAACTTCACATAGCACTGGTATGAAGATTATTAAATGAATTCATATGTGTTGAAAGCTTAGTACAGAGTCTGGCAGGTAGTAAGTATTAAAGAAGCAGGACTATGATTGACCGATGTAGTATTTGGTCTTTGGTCCTTTTAGAGCACAGTCAAAAATGAAAACACCCCTAAGAGACGTAGGATGTTAAAAGAGCAGAATATAATAGTGGAAAGAATACAGGCAGAGTCTGGGTTGTATCTACCACTCCATTACTCTCTCATCTTAGGGAAGAAATTTGAACTCATGACCTTTAGTTTATTCGTTAGCGAATTGGCGTTATAAATTATGGGGCGACCCAAATCCAGTTATGGTCTGATTTTGTGAGCCCCAACCTAAGAATGACATTTACATGTTTAAAGGGTTGTTGAAAACAAATACTATATGCGGCCCATGAAGCCTAAAATATTCACTGTTTTTAAAGAACAAGTTTGCTGACCTCTACTAGAGCGGCATTTTCTAAACTTTAATATGCAAGCAAATCATTTGATGCCTTCTTTAAAATGCAGATTCTTATTCAGTAGATCCGGGGTTGGGCCTGAGACAGCAGTTTAACAAGCCACTGAATGGTGCTGATGCTGCTTGCTTAGGGATCAATGACGCTGATGTTACCTGCTCATGTTCAGTAGCAACCCTGGATATTCAGCTTTAACTGGTAGTGGGTAGGGCCTGGGCTTTTCTTATATTTGTAAAGCTCATGAGCTGATTATAATCTGCGGCTAAGGCTTAGAGCATCTGATCCACTTTGGAGCCCGTCTGCAGAATAAGTTCAATCAGCTGTCATCTTAGAAAACAGAATCAAGGGCCAGGCATGGTGACTCGTGTTTGTAATCCCAGCACTTTGGGAGGTGGGAGTGGGCGGATCACTTGAGCCCAGGAGTTTGACACCAACCCTGAGCACATGGAGACACCTCATTTCTACAAAAAAAAAAAAAAAAAAAAAAAACACAAAAATATCTGGGTGTGGTGGCGAGGACCTATGGCCTCAGGTACTCAGGAGGCTGAGGTGGGAGGATCACTTGAGCCTGGGCAAGTTGAATGCACACATCACAAAGCCGTTTCTCAGATAGCTTGTTTCTAATTTTTGTCCTGGGATACTCTCTTTTTCACCATTCACCTGAATGAGCTCTGAAATGTCCATTTGCAAATGGTCAAAAACAGTGTTTGCAAATGGCTGAATCGACGGAAAGGTTGAACTCTCTGGGTTGAACACACACATCAAAAAGCAGTGAGCCATGATCGTGCCAGTGCATTCCAGCTTGGGTAACAGACCAATATTTCATCTCAAAAAAAAAAAAAAAAGAAAGAAAGAAAATAGAATCGCATCTCTAGGAATGTGATTCAAAACAGGTGAGTTCTACTAAAGGAATAAAAGGAATGGCAAAGGAAAGGGGTCTGGTTGTTAATGGGCTGCACATAAAATGCAACTGTTTAGTTCTTGAATTTTTGTAGCTCAGAATATTTGCCTGGTTCCTTATCTGTTTGTTCCTTATTTTACTAGCCTTGCTTCTTCACTTGCTATTAAGTTAAATTAATTAATTTACTGATTAATTTGTGGATCCCTTTCTAGATTTTTGCCCTTGCTTTCCTGGACCTATAATGGTACCTGCATTGCGTTGTTTGTTATCTAACCCTGTAGAACTTGACTTCTGGTTCACCTGAATTGAGTAGCCATCAACACCTTCCGTTGGATTTAATTCATGACCCAAACCCCAGACTGAAAATATAGAATGATGGAACCTTAAGTATAAGAGCTAGAAAAGAATTCAAATACTGTACTGTAGTAGAAGAATGTAAAACACTTTCTGCCACCATTTCTGTCCTGCCATCCCATTCTCCTTCTCCTATAGCTATATGACATGATGACACAAACAAGAGAATATAACTAGCATTTAAGAATATGAACTGAAGGGTTGATCACTACCCCTCTAATATCAATTAGAGGAATGAAAATATTGACAATGAAAATGAAAACCCACCTTCTGATTTTGTACCCAAGGAAAAACTAATAAGTCATCCCTGATACTTCACAAATGTACATATTTGAAAAGGTTTCTCCACTATAACTTGGGATTAGTAACTGAAAATTATTTAGAGAAGGTCTTCAGGCCTGCTGGCAGTTTTGCAGAAGTGAAACTATTCTGGGATTCTGTGATCTTAGGCATTTACTTCTTTGGCTCTTCGATTGACTGAGTTAAGGGTGACATGAAACTTAACGTCATCACCTGAAGAACTTAAAAATAGTGACAAAGATCAGGCAAACAAAGCCATAACCTCTCACTGCGGTGCCTGGGAAGAAACAACATGATAGAGGTGACTTGTGGACAGTATAAAAGAAGATGCCAGAGTGCTAGTAATAAGAAAAAAAATCAATTTGAGCTCCAAGCCTTGGAGCCTTGTTTCACCCAACCACTGTCAGCTGCAGCAGTAACCGCATAGATCCAACCAGTGTTGCTGTGAAGCAAGTGGATCAGTGGCCCATCCCATTCAAAGCTAGCTGTTAATCTATGGTTGACTAACACTTTATTTTACTGCCTAGAACTCCCCGCTATAGTACCTATTAAGTTATATATGCCACAAACGAAGTGAAAACTCCACTGAAAGTTATCATTGGTCATTGATTGTCCTTTGTCATGATTCGACAAAGATAATGGTTTCTACCCACCAAGTGAGGGTTATTTTCTATAAATAGACCACTACTCCCAGGCTAGTTATAGTATGCTCAAAAGCCATTCCAAAGTAACTTTGAACTATCAGTATGCTTTAGAATGGCTCTACTGTTGGCACAAGCACGATGTGATGTATTGTTAACATAAATGTGATGTATGCTTTATCATTAAAAAGAAAAAAAAATAAGCCAGGCACTGGGGATCATGCCTGTAATCCCAGCATTTTGGGAGGCTGAGGTGGGCGGATCAGCTGAGGTCAGGAGTTCGAGGCCAGCCTGGCCAAAATGGTGAAACCTCGTCTCTAATAAAAATACAAAAATTAGCCAGATGTGGTGGCGCACACCTGTAGTCCCAGCTACCCTGGAGGCTGAGACAGGAGAATTGCTTGAACCCGGAAGGTGGAGACTACAGTGAGTCGAGATGGCACCACTGTATTCAGCCTGCACAACAGAGAGGCTCTGTCTCAAAAAGAAAAAAAGAAAGAAAAACAGTAAGTCCTCAAAAACAATGTTTGGCTTAGAGAATTTAAATTATGGCTTAGAAAAGAAAAAATATCAGGATTAAATTGGAAAAGTTCCAGTGCTCTGATTATTGTTTTTTGATTTCTGTTTGTAATCCTGGTAATGTGGATGTCGCAAAAAATCTTTTCAGTAATTCCTAAATATTGCTTTATAGTCAGGCATAATTCACTGATAATTTTATAATTATATGTCTTTACAAAATCTAGTAATCACATGTGTGTTTGTGCTTGTGTCTGAAGTTAAGATTTTCCTTTAATAAATCATAAGAGATCAGAGAAGTCATGCATGCCTTCAAAGGTACAATAAACAGGATTAACACCTTTAAAAGAAATCACCTACTATAAAAATGTTAAGGTACTGAGAATACACTTTTGTCCCTTCATATAAGATTTTTTATATTTAATCTTTATGAATCTTAATATAAGGTCATAATGTGTACCTTCTTGCACTATATTGATGCTTAAAATGGAATTCCATATTTCCTGGCTTGAAAAACACATCACATTTTAAATAATTTTAATCACACACAGTATATGCTCTCATTGGGCTTTGTCTGGATCTGTCCAGAGTAGAATTTGGGGACATCAGCGCGGCCTAGTCAGTATCCATGGAGGTACTCCACATTCAGAAAGTTCACTGGCCAGCAACCCAGCACCCTGAGTTCTCCTCCAATCACTGGTAGTGGTGGGACAGGAGGCAATTTCAGCTGCCCAGAGGTGGGGCTGATAGAGGAGCAGAATGAGAGCACAGTGCTATACTTGATCAAGGCAAGGAGAAACAATGGACCTCTCATGTCAGCACAATATTTTTTGTCATTTAATATCTCTGTGCCTCAATTTTCTCATCTATAAAATAGAAATAGTGATAATGTCTTCTTATAAGTGTATTATGACAATTAATAAGTTAATATATGCCAAGTAATTGAAATACTACCTGGGGCACAGTAAGTGCTACCTAAGTATTTAATGACTACTATTAAAACACTTGATTATTCATCACAATATGGACTCTGGATAAATGATAGTTATCATTTTACTTTCTACAGTTACTTCTTTCTCCAGGATGAAATAAAGAAAACAACTTGAATAAGCCGGACATTAAATTTTCCATTCCCATCAACCCAACTGTCATTTGTACTAAGTCACACAATTAGTAAGTGATTGGAACAGAAACTTGAATCTAGATCTATCAAACTCCATAGCCTAAGACAAGACTACTCTTTCAAATTCTTGTCTCCCCTGCACTTTGATATTGACATAATGAACAAGCCATTCACAAGGAGAGCCAGATTAGTGCAAAAGCCCAGTTTAGCACATACCGCCTGAAGTTACCTGCAGCTTCAGTATTCATGGTAAGAAGCTTGTTTCCATCATCCCAGTTGGTGAGAATGCTTTGAAAGGGAGGAGCTACACCACCATAATGTGGCACTCTCAAAGAGGGTGTCAAATGAAGTAGCTCAGCAGAAAAGTTTTGAAAACCTGAATCTGGTCTAAATTGAGATCAATTTGTTCCTTGTGGGCATCAAACATAATGAGGCAGTAAGAGGTGACTAATCCAATCCAGAAGTTTCCCCTCATGCCTCCCACTGTGGTGAGGCCTGCACTACTGTTCTATAAAAGGCTGTTTCTGACAGCAGGTGTGACACAGCTGATGTACCGGCTAAACACACCTATACCAGCTCAGCAGGATGCATGTGTGATGGGTCTGTTAAAAGGTTGTAATATAGGGACGAACATAGAGATCTCTGGAGGTTCCAGTGACATTCTAGCTGAGGGATAAATTGTCCATAGGGAAAAAATTGTGATAAGTAGATTGAAGGCAAAGATCTTCTCCCACAATAATGTGGAGTTGTTATTACTCCTTTGTTTCTAAATCTGAACGTTTTCCTAGAAGAGTTGCTACGACAATGAACATAACGTGAGGTCATCTCCTTCAGGTGCCACAGAGAAAGAGATAAGAACATGATCCAACCATAGGAAGCAGTGTTACTGTACATTACAGAAGAACATTTGAATTCAAGAGACTTCCTAGTCCTGTCCACGCTTCAGGACAAACACTACTAATACACTACTAAGCCTCAAATACTCCTCCAGTAAAGGGAGCAAAATTAGTTTTTTAAAATAATCTTTCAATATTAGATTTTTGGGTGAGGTTAACAAGGTTTTCAGAATGAAGCTGCCCAGAAATTTATGTTTGGAACCAATGAACTCATTGAACATTTTATGTCAGTGTTGTTAAATGGAGTTTTATGCAAATTGAGTACGTTATGTTAACATTGTTTGGTGGTATGAATATTTGTCCTGCATTTCAAATATTCCCAAGAGAGCTGAGAAGGAGAAATTTGCTATTGTTTGGCAATATTCCAGAAAACTAATTACCTAAGAGAGGATTTATGAAAGACTGCATAGATTGTTGTTCTTCACATGATTTTTGAAAAGGTGAGATTTTTGCTTGAAGTATTTTTAAAATTTCTGTGCCTCCTATAGATTCTGTTTTGGAGCTGAGGATGTCTCTTGCCATTTTCCCCAATTTTTCTTGCAAATAGTTACTCATTGTATTAGTCTGTTTTCACGGTTCTGTAAAGAACTGCCCAAGACTGGATAAGTTATAAAGAAAGGAGGTTTAATTGACTCACAGTTTCACATGGCTGGGGAGGCCTCAGGAAAGATTCATGGCAGAAGGGAAAGCATGCATGTCTTACATGGCAGCAGGTGAGAGAGAAGAGAGCAAAGGAAGAAGAGCCTTTTATAAAACCATCAGATCTTGTGAGAACTCACTCACTATCATGAGAACAGCATGGGGGAAAACAACCCCATGATCCAATCACCTCCCACCAGGTCTCTCCCCCAACATGGGATTACAATTCCAGAGGAGATTTGGGTGGGGACAGAAAGCCAAATCAAATCACTTATCCTTTCAGACAGTACAATTGTCACTTTTGTTATGAAGCCTTTTATAACCCTCCTCTGCAAAATAGACCATGCCTCTGTGCCATTTACAAACACAATAATGCCATTGTTAGTACATCATTACATTTGTTATTTAAATGCCTGGCCCCCCTGGTAGATTAGTAATTCCTCCTTGGTGTGGGCCAATGTCTTATTTTCTTTGTACCTACAGTACCTATAATCAGTCCTTGAACCTAGATCTCATTAAATGTCTGTGGAAGGAAGGATGAAAGGAAAGCAGGGATGGAGGGAGGGAAGGAGAATGGGAACAGTGGGAGAAGAGAGGAAGAAAACATCATTACCCTCAAGCTAGGGGAATTTCATAATCCTGGAGAATAAAAATGTAGGGAGGAAGAAAGAGCATAGGACTAGAATACAAGCTTAAATTCCACAGTTTCTGTGACTTTGAGCAAAAGCTAAACCTTGGGTTTTTTGGTAAAATTACAAGGATGTTAAAATTAAATGAAATAGTATATATGTATGAAAGCACGAGACACATAGTAGTTTCTCAAAGATTTAATCATTGAATATTGGTTCAATAAACTATCAACTAATTATCTTTTAAAATTCTGAACAAAATAAAATAAAGCACACTTGGCAAAGACTGCCTTCAGAATTTCTGTGTATGAAGATAATTTTCTTGTAAACATCAATTTATTTTTGTACTGCTAAAACAATAGCAACAGCAAATTTTCTCAATAGAATGCCTCCCAAACTGCTTACTTTATACACTGACTTTTCCTGCCAGAAATAATTTTAAGGGGTAAGACATTTTTTAAAGTCTCTTTAGTCCATGAAAATGCATCGTTTACATAAAAATCCCTAAGCTCATTAGTAAGGCAGAAACTCATATTTAAGCAATTAACCATAAAAATAGAAAACTGATCAGAAACACAATGAATTGGATTGGCAGATTTCTCTTTCCACGCTGCAGAAAACCATTTTATCTTTAGCTCTAATGTGCATCTCCAGGAGAATCTCATCTTTATCAAACTATTCTTCGTGTATATTTCTTTGAGACCCCTGTCATCACAATCTGTTGTGATTATAAGAGAAGACAGCTTCCCCTTCACCCTCTTGCTTTTCATACACTACTTAAAGCACCCATGCCAAGATTCCAGTAGAAAAAGAGAACAGGAAGAGATGTGCATTTAAGTGCTATAATCTGGTCCTATGTAACTATTTGACTGCCCTTTCTGAACCACCTTCTTAGTTCCTATCTAGTGAACCTCTCCTTTCCTTTACATCTGAATACTGCATGTGTATCTTCTTGCTCCTGTTTTTTTCTGTGCCTTTGCTAATATAACACTATTTTCTCTCTCTGATATTCTTCTTGTTCTTTTCCATCCTTCAAGACCCACCCTAAGCTCTAATGGGCTGCATTAAGCTCGTATTCCCTTTTCTCTGTTCTGAGTTTATATATATATATACCTAATAACCAGCACATTGTTCAAGGCAGTCTTATTCTTTAATAATTTATTTTTAAAACTTACCATTTTATGCCAAATGGTTTGTGGCGTATTCTGTCTTTCATACTATGTGTATACTCTTAGAGAAATGAACTCAATTTCAGTGCATAGATAGGCACTCAGAAAATGATTTTTTTTTTTTTTTTTTTACTAATTGAAGGGGTTTTCAATACTTGACCTGAAGGCAGACCCCACATAAATACATATACACATGCATTCTGTTTGTCATCAGAAAAGCAAAGTGTAGATTGTAAAACATCTAAGTTCAAATCTGTTTTGTCACTTACTACATTTGTAGACTTGAAAAAAAATTACTTTTAACGTTGATTTTACAATCTTAAGAAAATAATACCTGCCAAGAAGCCATTTTCTCAACTGTAAAATGAAGATAATAATTGTACTTATATCATAAATTTAATTATGAGAATTTAAGGAGAAAATGTAATAAAATAAAACATTTCAGAGCTGTACTGGGCACATAGTAGGTGTTTAATACATTTGGTTATTATTGATATTATTATGGTTCATAAGTGTGTAATGTGACTAATAGGTCCTGCGTACTAATTAGCACATGGTAGAACCACAATAAATGAAAATTCCCTGCCTTTCATGCTCTTTTTCCTTCTAAAATTTGAGAACTCCAGCAGGTTTTTATAATCAATATCATAAGTGAACTTACAGTGAATCTTTCCAACTCATTTTCGCAGCAGGAAAATAGCTGATGTATTATTGACCTCTCTTAATATGCTGAAAACTGGTATTACAATGCTGGGGAGAGATGATGCAGCAAATGTGGTTCATCCATTTGTTCTATAAAATATTGATGGAATAACTACACCAGACATTATTCCAGCCCTGGAAGCATAGCAGTGGATAAGGCAAACAAGTGTCCTGTGTGTATTGAGCTTACATTTTAGTAGAATAGAAAGATGGTAAACAAACAATCAGATAAATAACAATTTCAGGTATTGACAAATATAAGAAAAAAGAGAAACAAGACAATGTACCCTAATACTAGGAGGGGTGGGGTAAACTGGATATGGTGGCTATGGAATCACTTCGTGGGAAGGTGACACTTGAACTGAGATCTGAATGATGAGAAGGATACACATATGCAGCAATCTAAGAAATAGTATTCCAGAAGGAGGGAACAACAGTGTAAAAACCCTGAAGCAAGAAAAGATTTGAGCTCATTACAAGTTATCAGGTGTAATAATACATTGACAAGGAACAAGTCAAATACGATAACTGATTGCACTTCCTGGATATATGGCATTTGGGTATTTTTCATCAAGTCTTGAGTTCAGCTATGAACCTGCACCTGACAAGGGAACACTATGTGTTAGTTTACACCATGCATTCTGCAAACTCACCATTCATGGCATGATACCAAATGATTCCTATTAGAGAGAGGAGCATCAAGCACTTCTTTTTATAGCCACTTTCTCTCTTTTAGGACAGGATGCTGTAAGCCTATATTTTCTTATTCAGCAAGATTCCCCATCCAAGGCCTTATTTTCAAAATTACATCAATAATAATTTTCCTGTGATGGCCCATCATATTTGAGATCCAGTTCATTGGCGTTTTTACAGCTGATTAAACTTTTCACTCTCTGTATCTTAGCTATAATGTGCCAACAGTTTTTTCTACATTGATAACCTCCCAATGCAGAGGTGCAGTAATTAAGCATCCTGTTTTGACAGAATTGTTACAATACTGGCATTTAGAAGGACAGAAAAAAAGAAAGGAGTTAAAAAGCAATTTATTTTCCTATGTTCAGTGTTTATGTGTGCAGTAGATGCTAAATACCTGTATACCCAATGCTCTGCAAATAAGTGGATTGGAGGAATTGCTTACTGTAATATTTTTTATCAGTATAAATAAGACTTATAAAATTACGGTACAGCTACTTTTTCATCTAAAAAAATAAAGTGCCTTTTAAAAACAAGGTCTAAAACAATAGTGAAAATAGGTGCTGTTTTAACATTTATTGTTTTTTTCCACGTGAATGGAGAATTAAATTACAACAAAAGTTATTGATAACATACTATTGGCAAAGTAACACACTATATACTTTAAGAAAAAAATTAATTATTGATCCTTTCTGTTCTGCGAGTTCATAGTCTGGAAAAAGACAAGATGTAAGATATAAACCTGAAAGACTATAAAATATTGACCTGAAAGTGATTTTTTAATAAAAGAGAATCAAAGAAAATGTTTTGGTGGTCTAGAGTCAGGATTGATTAGGTTTCACAGAAAAGGTGGCATTTGAACAGAACATTAATTGAAAAAAAATGGTTTTTGATCAAAAGTATTGAGACAGGAAAATATGAAGATGAATGGAGACCTAGAGTAATTCTGTAGGACGATACTGAAGAATTCACTAGTGAAATAAGTGTGTAAAAGAGGTGGCCTTTTTAAAACTGCTAGTGAACAAAGTGGAAAGTATGCAACAAGGCTTTTGGTTGACAGTCCCCAAACCTCCCGAGGTGGTGGCATTATTGTAACAAATTTACTTTTCTTTCTCCTTCCTTCCTTCCTTCCTTCCTTCCTTCCTTCCTTCCTTCCTTCCTTCCTTCCTTCCTTCCTTCCTTCCTTCCTTCCTCCCTCCCTCCCTCCCTCCCTCCCTCCCTTCCTTTCTTCCTTCCTTCTTTCCTCCCTCTCTCCCTCCCTCTCTCTCCTTTAAATTCATTCCTTTGATATAAATGTATTGTTCTAACTAGGTGCTGAATTGAAGTAATATATAAAATAGACCTCATCATTTGCTCTCATTGACTTATTATTATTTATATAATCTTGTGAGGGAGACAGACAAAAACGCAATCCTAAAATAAGTAAATTTACAGCATTATAAATCATGTAAAAATTATTGAGAAAATAAAAAAGAGTGAAACCAAGAAGTATTACCTGCTTTGGATAAGGTAGTAGGGAAAAGTTTTTCTAAAGATTGGCGTTTAAGCAAGTCTTTTTAAAATAATGCAGAAATAAGACTTTTAAAGAAGACCAAAGGCTGTAGATGTGTGGTATTATTTCTGAGGGCTCTGTTCTGTTCCATTGGTCTAGATCTCTGTTTTGGTACCGATACCATGCTGTTTTGGTTACTGTAGCCTTGTAGTATAGTTTGAAGTCAGGTAGCATGATGCCTCCAGCTTTGTTCTTTTGGCTTAGGATTGTCTTGGCAATGTGGGCTCTTTTTTGGTTCCATATGAACTTTAAAGCAGTTTTTTCCAATTCTGTGAAGAAAGTCATTGGTAGCTTAATGGTGATGGTATTGAATCTATAAATTACCTTGGGCAGTATGGCCATTTTCACAATATTGATTCTTCCTATCCATGAGCATGGAATGTTCTTCCATTTGTTTGTGTCCTCTTTTATTTCCTTAGGAGATATACCTAATGTAAATGACGAATTAATGGGTGCAGCACACCAACATGGCACATGTATACATATGTAACAAACCTGCATGTTGTGCACATGTACCCTAGAACTTAATGTATAATAATAATATAAAAAAGGAGAGCAAAGGAAAATTCCAAGAAGAGGAAATACTATTTGCATAGACCTTGAGCAAGGTTAACTGTTTGGCCTATTCAGGATATTAGAAGAAAACAGGAATGGATGGATAGAAGTTAACAATGGGGAAAATGTTAGGCAGAGACCAGAATATGTGGTAATTTAAAATGGGTTTTTAATGAAATGGGAAATCAGTCACTGATGAATTATAATATTAAGTGCTATTCCTGGTATGAAAACAAGTCAGTGGGAGTGAGGGTAAGAGTGAAATTAGGGAAAGCAGCTAAAAATCGTATCTCAAGCAGGAGATGCAAGTACACTATGATATCATCAGTGTATGATCTTTAATGGTGATAGCAAAACTGATTGAAGGTGGGACCAGGTATTAAACTCCCCAGTTATTTTTCTATGACTCAAAATCTGGAGATAAGACACTTTGAATTCCTCTTGACAGCAATCAGCTAACTACTAATTTGTCGAGGGCACCACATTGACACCCTTGTCACCTTCCTGTAATGTGCAAGTCCATAAAGAAACAGTTTCTGAGTCACTACTTTTTTACCTCTATTTACACTTTTATGCAATCAGTCTTGTGACACAGCATTTATAGTGAAATCTTTATCAATCCCATTAACAATGTAATACGGATAAGTGAGAGAGAGCAATCAATACACAGGGAGAAATATATACCACCTAACTTGGCCTCAACCACATACAAATGAGGCCTCAGTCTCTGGAATGAAACCATGAGCTCTGATCCAACGTCAACTTTCTTTCCTATACTCCTTAGAGCAATGTTTCCATTGGTATCCTTAGTTTCTTCTTCGCAGGTATTCCAATTTGCATATTTTCAATAAGTTGTTTTATTTCTAAACCTTCTACTCACCAGCATTCTGTTCCCAATGACAGAACACCTAAAGGCTTGAGGTATCTATAACTTAGCCTTTATATGCAATCATCCTGGAAACTTAGAAACCATTGTCCTTTCACCCAGAAAAAAAAAAAAGAAGACACAAACAAACAAACAAAAACCACCCCCCTTCTCATCAGACCTGAGATCATCTCAGTCACAAATTTTCAATCTCAGATACTACGTTATGAACATAATCTCATATAGCTGTCCTTAGAAAGCAGACAACCAAACAAAACAGATTCCAGGATCCAATAAAAGTTAAAAATACTACATGCTATAGTCACCATCTCCCACTTTAGAGATTCATGATGCATTTTAGCATATAGAAGTTTTGTGAAATCTTACAGTAGACAATCTTGAATTTTAAGTCACCCAATATTTGGCAAATTCACTTAAGGAAACTATTCTACGAATACCTACTAATATTCTTCTGGATAAAATTCTGCAAAATATGCCTTGGAAATGCTGTTGTATTATTTATTGCTATTTTTATCCATATGTCTGATTAATTAATTAATTAATTTTGAGACAGAGTCTTGCTCTGTCTCCCAGGCTGGAGTGCAGTAGCGCGATCTCGGCTCACTGCAATTTCCACCTCCCTGGTTCAAGTGATTCTCATGAGTAGCTGGGACTACAGGCACAGGCCACGACACCCAGCTAATTTTTGTATTTTTAGTAGAGATGGGGTTTCACCATGCCAGGCTGGTCTCAAACTCCTGGCCTCAAGCGATCCACCTTCCTTGGCTTCCCAAAGTGTGAGCCATGGCGTCTGGCCAATATATCTGACTAATTTAAATCACTGTGGTATCCATGAGGGCTGCTCACCAATACTTCTCATTTTCCATTTTTTGGATCCACATGTGGATTTTACTTTCCCTTCCATTTATGTTAAGCATGGACATATGACTGCTAGAATTAGTAAAATGTGAGCAGAAGTGTGTCACTTTCAGAAATAAGAATTTAATTTCTGTTACAAGTCTGTCCAGAGTTCTTCTGATCATGCTATGAAGAAGTGCTTATCATTTCTATATTGTGAATGACAAAACTAATTTTCAGAGAAAGCTAGGGAAGGATTCTAATTTGTGTGTTTCAAAGTCCATACTTTTTCTACCACACCTTGTGGCCTGAAGTTTATATTTATATCACACTAAGAAAATGTTAAGGTTTATATGCACCTATCATCTTCCAAAATGAAATGTTATTATTTTAATGGGTTTAATTTTGAAACAATTATTCATGCAAAATTCAGTACACTACTCCACCTACTTATGTTTTCATTAGTGTGTCTTCAGTGAAAACCAACATTACTCATTTACCAACAGCAAAAAACACGCATCTATGCATTTCTCCCTTTGAGTTAATAGAAAATGATGAAATATAATATGTCCTTCTATTATTACAGTACTCAAACCAAGTTAATGAAACTATGCTAATTGAAGACAGTAGGATGTCTGCCACATATCTCTTTTGGAGAATTAGATAAACATTCAGGAAATTTCAATTCCTGCTTTTTACTTTAATTTCCTGTTGTGTTTAGGAAAGTCATCAAACTCTTTCATTTGTAATTTCCTCATTTGTAAGATAAGGATAGTAATGTCTGCTTTGAAAATGTCATAGGTTATTTTTATTTATACATTTATGAAAATTAAATTTATATACTTATGAGATTCCATAAGACACATGCATGTACAACCACTTTGAACCTAAAAACACTATTAATATGTATTATTATTCTCTTGTAACTCATTTCTCTTTTTATTATTTTCACCCAAACTACTTATTATAACACTAGTCACTGTCTTCTATAATGACCAAGGAAAAATAAAAAATTTTCACTATTTCAACAATACTTTTGCCAATATCTTAAACTCTCAACACTAGATTAACAACTAGTCATTTCCTGTTAGCTGAATCCTACTAACTGAGCACTGCTGGAGAAAGTCGTATTACAAAACAGATTTACATCATAAAATGTAGGATAACCAGTCTCACATGGGCCTTGAACATCATACAGAAACCTTTACCATTTCTCTCACATTCTCCTTAACCATTTTAAATATTACCAATTCTCCTAAAACTCTGATATCCCCACTGGACCCATCCAATCATACACACATATATTTTTGTTCACAGGTGATACAACCTCATCTTCCACTTCACAGAGGAAATTATTTTCAGTATAAATGCATTAAGTGCCTATTAAATAACAGGCATTGATTTAGTTGCTGGGAATACAGTTATCCAGCAGACATATAATGTCCCTGGTTTTTGAGTCTTTATAGTCAAAGAAAAAAAAAACAGACAATAAATATGGTTAACAAATAAACATATGGTTAGATAGAGAAAGTTCTAGAAGAATAGACAGACATGGATTGATCAGTCTCATAAATTCAGGTAGTGATGTGTTTTGAGGACAATAAACCAAAGTAATAAGATAACAATACGTGTACCTTATACACAGTGATCAATAAAGGCCCTTCTAAGGAGAAGTCACTTGAGCAATGAGGCAGAGACTGCTGATTATTTATCCCAATATCAGTAATTCCTTCTTAGTAATAGAGCTCTACTTTTTATTGGGCACATGATCACCAAGAAAAAGTAACACATTTTCTGTACTCTTCTGTAGCTAAGTGTTGCTATATAACTAAGTTGCAGCCAGTGAAATATAAGAAGTGCCTTTGGGTACTACTGGAAGCTCTTCTTAAAAGGAAGGAGATGATAAATTTTTTTTTTCCACTTCCTCCACTCCACTGCCTAGATTATGTTGCAGTTGTAATAGGAAGATATTAGCAGAAGTAGGAGAAAAGGCCTGTGGAATATTCCCATATTTGCATTTGAGATAAAACACTGGCTGCTCTCTGCAGAGACTATGGGGAGCAAAATCGAACAAGGTAACTCGTTGGGAGGTTATTATGGTCACTTTAAGACAACATGATAGTAGTTAGGAAAACTGCAGAGGATGTGATAAAAGGGGTCATATTTTGAATATATTTTGCAAGAAGCCAACAAGGCTTGCTAAGAGTTGAATGTGAAGAGTGGCAACTGGGAAAGAGATGCACCAAGGCTGACTCCTAAATTGTTGGCCAGTGAATTGTGGTGCCATTTACTTGAGTGATAAAGACTGGGGAAGAAGCAGATCTGAGGGAAAGTGGATACTGAAGAATCTTAAGTTTTATTTTAGATGTGTATGTTTAGCCTGGCACGTGTATGAGACATTTAAGTGGAAACATTGAGAAGACATTTGTGCATTTCTGAAGCCCTGGGAGTAAAATAAGTGACATACATCAGGGAGTTATAAATATACAAGTGGCATTTAAGCTATGAAACTAAATAAAATCAATTAAATAGAGAATCTAGATGAAGAAGGACAGGGGATTACAGACCATGTGGCACTGCAACTTTTAGAGTTCAGACAGATTGAGGGAAGTAAACAAAGAAGTCTGAGAAGGAGAAATCTGGAAGGTATTACAGGGAAAACAGGAGGGTGTTGAGTCACAAAGCTTGGCAACAAAGTGCTGCAAGAAAGAGTATCAGATGCTGTTGAGAGATTGAAGAGGTAGAGCAAAGAGAATTCATCATGAGTTTGCAAAGATGGAGAACCAAGACCTTGATAAAAGCTGTTTTGGTGAAATGGTAGGAACAAAATCCTTCTTGGGATGGAGAGAAAAGGGACGAAGTAATTGGCTGTTCTATGAAGAGGAGCAAGGAAATTCTACAATAGAAGGACGGTGATGAAGAGGGAGTTGTTTGTTTGTTTGGTTGATTAGTAGTTTTATTGGTTTTGTATATTTTTATTGCTTTCTAAATAGGAAGATATTTTGAAATGTCAGCAAGCAAACTGGAGTAATCTAATCAATAGATAAATTAATAATGTAAATAAAGGCAGGCTAGAGTATACTAGAGGATTGGATCTAAAAGTAAAAAAGGCAAGCTGAATTTGCAGCCACGAGAACCGGTATCATGTCTGCTATTGATAAATATTAAATCTTCTGTTCCTAGAATAGTGATGAAGACATAGTAGATGCTTATTTATTAGATGGTAAGTAATTAAATGAATTAATGAATGCTATGTCTATAGTTTTAATCTGCATGTTTTATTATAAAATCTTTCATTCTGATTATTGCATTTTCTGCTTAAAATATCTCGGAGTTTCCCATAGTCTGTTTTAACAGGGATTGTTTAAATACAAGCCTTAAGTTGGCACAAGGACACATGGTGTGTGTCTCTGCCACATAATGGCTGGTCTCTACCTGTCACTATAGTCCCAGTTCTCTACACACCTACTTGCATCCTAGTCTACATTCACACTGATGTGAATAACTAGCTCTACAAGTACATCATGCTTTAGTGCCAAGTGTTCTCTGTTCTTGCAAAAACTCTCCCTCATCAGCACTCTGTATTTGCTGATTCCAATGCATCCTTTAGCAATCAGCTCAAACACCATTCCCCCGGGAAGATTTCTCTGACCCGCTTTTCTGAACTAGACCTTTTTGATGTTCCCAAAGCAAATGCACAAAACTCTCACAAATAATTATGATATAATATTAATTTTGTTTATTAGCTTGCTTCCATAATTCAAATTAAGCTCTAAAGTAAATATGCTTTTCATCACTGAATACCAAGAACTTTAGTTAAGACATTTAGTTAATGCCATCAAGTATCACAAAGATGACCATGTCATTTAATCAAACAAAAATATTTACTCTCTAAAAGTCTTCAAGAAATGGGAGTGTCTACATTGAAATTTTCCTCGTATTTTCTTGTTGCTATCTAATTAAAAATTCAAATACTTAATGGGCCTCGAATCTTAAAAGAGCTTATAATACAAGTGAGCAAGATTATATAAAGTAGCACAGTATCGTCATCAGTTAGTGTAGGTTCACAAATAACAGGGTTTGCATCTGGCATTCCTTCATCCTTTGGCAAACATCCATAATTAATTATAATAGCCCTACTGAGATGGGATGTGGCCTTAGAAGCTGTTTTAGTGCAGTATTTTTATGCACACTGTATCAAAGTTTGCATAGAAAATGAAGTCTATTTTCATTTCCTGAGTTAGTACAGTGAATTGGATAAGAGTAATGTCCTGGGTAAATGGAATAAAGTTCAATTCAATGTTGACGGGAATAGGGAGATAAACTAAGGAAGGCTTACAGTATTGTGTATGCATTGGGAAAAGGGCAGGTAGGCTCATGACACCAGATAGCTGACAAAAAAAAAGGAGCTTAGCAAGAGAATGAAAAAGAGATCATGGGTAAATTTGAGATTTTTTAAATCTAGTATGGTCCAGTAGTTTCTTATAGAGACAGTAAAGTTTCTCCAGCCCTGACATTAATCTCCATGAACATTAGTGCAACTCTTAGTCATCTGGAGGGCTGTAACCTGTGCCAGATGCAAAGGAATACATTGATCTTAAAGGGTCTGAAATCTGGTGCTCAGAAATATAGCTGATAATTTACCTGAACAAGGAAACACCTTAGCAGAACTCTGAGATTCCTAGTGCAAAAGAGCACTATTACATAATAAAAGCTGTGAAATTCTTGAAGGCAAGAGCTTCAGTTTAACAATCACTGAATCACCTGGTATGGTTGGCATCTAATAATTGTCTATTCTAGGACTGCCAGCAGTGCCTCACAGTGATATAGCTTGTCTGTGTCCCCACCCAAATCTCAACTTGAATTGTAGTTCCCATTATCCCCACCTGTCTTGGGAGGGACCCAGTAGGAGGTAATTTAATCATGGGGGCAGTTACCTTCACGTTATTCTCAAAATAGTGAGTGAGTTCTTCTGAGATCTGATGGTTTATAACAGGCTTTACCCCTTTTGCTCATTCTTCTATCTCCTGCTGCCTTGTGAAGAAGGACATGTTTGCTTCATCTTCTGTCATAATTGTAAGTTTCCTGAGATTTCCCCAGCCATTCTAAACTGTGAGTCAATTAAATCTCTTTCCTTTATAAATTACCCAGTCCCAGACAGCTCTTTATTAGCAGCATGAGAATGGACTAATACAGTAAATTGGTACCTGGTAGTGGGGTACTGCTGTGAAGATACTTGAAAATGTGGAAGTCACTTTGGAACTGTGTAACAGGCAAAGGTTGGAACAACGTGGAGGGCTCAGAAGAAGACAGGAAATTGTGGGAAAGTTTACAACTTCCTAGAGACTTGCAGAGCTCAAAAGATAGGAAGATTTGGGAAAGTTTGGAATTTCCTGGAGACTTGTTGAATGACTTTGACCCAAAAGCTGATGGTGATATGGACAATAAAGTCCATCTGAGGTGGTCTCAGACAGAAATAAGGAACTAGTTGGGAACTGAAGTAAAGGTCACTCTTGCTATGAAAAAGACTGGCAGCATTTTGCCCCTGCCCTAGAAATCTGTGGAACTGTGAACTTGAGAGAGATGATTTAGGGTATCTAGTAGAAGAAATTTCTAAGTGATAAAGCATTCAAAAGGAAGCAGAGCATAAAAGTTTGGAAAATTTGCAGCCTAACAATGCGATAGAAAAGAAAACCCATTTTCTGGGGATAAATCCAAACCTGTGAAAGCAACCATGAAAGAGGGGGACAGTAGCCTATAAAGCCACAAGGCAGTGCTGCCCAAGGCTGTGGGAGTGCACCTGTTGCATCAGTGTGACGTGGATGTGAGACATGGAGTCAAAAGGGATAATTTTGGAACTTTAAGGTTTAATGACTGCCCTATTGGATTTTGGACTTGTCTGGGGTCTGTATTTCCTTTGTTTGGGTGATTTTCTCCCACTTGCAATGATTGTGTTTACCCAATGCCTGTACACCCATTGCATCTAGGAAGTAACTAACTTGCTCTTGATTTTCCAGGCTCATTGGTGGAAGAAACTTGCCTTGTCTCAGATGAAACTTTGTACTTTGCCCTTTGAATTAATGCTGGAATGAATTAAGACTTCAGGGGACTGTTGGAAGGGCACGATTGTGTTTTAAAATGTGAGGACATGCATGAGCTTTGGGAGGGGCCAGGGGCAGAATGATATGGTTTGGCTGTGTCCACATCCAAATTGCATCTTAAATTGTAGTTCCCATAATCCCCACATGAAGTAGGAAGGACCCAGTGGGAAGTAATTGAATCATGGGAGCAGTTACTCTCATGCTGTTCTCGTGATAGTGAGTGAGTTGTCGTGAGATCTAATGGTTTTATAAGGGACTTTCCCCTCTTTTGCTTATAATTCTTCTTGCTGCCACCATGTGTAGAAGGACATATTTACTTCCTCTTCTGCCATGATTGTAGGTTTCCTGAGGCTTCCTCAGCCTTATGGAACTGTGAGTCAATTAAACCTCTTTCCTTTATAAATTACCCAGTCTCAGTTATGACCTTATAGTGGTGTGAGAATGGATTAATACACACAGTAATAGTACAGTTTCTTAATCTTCCAAAATGTCTCCTGACCATTTAGGGAACACTGATCTGATAAATAGTCCCTAAGAAGTGCCTTAGAAAGAAAGGCTCAGGCACCCAAAAATGACTGGATAAGCTATAGTGTAGATCCCGGGAGTGAGCTTTCAGGAATAGATAAACAAGATAAAGATGACAAACTGGTTTGTAAATGTTATATAATCAGACTATATATGTAATATAAATAACAAAAATGGGAGAAGATAAGACTAAGTGGATAATGGAATATGGTTGCTGATGATCTCATTAATATTGACTTGTAAGAAAAATGAAATAACAAAAGTTTAAGCATTTTTAAAGAGTAAAAAATATCTTTAAGGTAATGTTTGTCATTAAAATTCAGTAATGGAGGGGAGAAAATGAGAAAAATTGGTGCTAGCTATCTTCATTATTGTTCATTGTAAGTAGCTAATAGACATCATCCAGAAAAGACAGCGCTAGAGGTATTATATAAAGAAAGGTATTGGTATAATGAAAACCACTAAAACAAAAAGATAAACTATCCTAAAAATCAAAATAAATACCATCAACATTAAAAAAATCATAATGTAGTGAAAGATTAACTGTGTGCATGTGAATATATAAATATAATGTAAAATCATATGACAGAAATTATAATTTTGAGTTCATTAGTAAATATAAATGTGCCTAGCTTTATTAAAAAAACTAAAAAGATGTTTAGATTGGCTAACAAATTCATATCCAACTGCTTGCTGAACACAAGAGACATACTTAATGCAAATGATTTAGAAAAGTTAAAAATAAAAGGATGGGCAAAGATATACCAAGAAAATACAAATAAAAAGAAGAAGTTGTGATTCTGATATTAGACAATGTAGAATTTAACCAAACAAGAAAACTTTCTAAACTAAAGGCCACAATTAAAAACACAGGTAAAAGAGTTATTTATGTGCTTTAAAAAAACATAGCAGCAAATTTTAATAGGACATACCAGAATAAATTCATTATTGTTTTTCTTAAAATACATATTTCCTAACTTTCACAATAGGAAATGCTTGAAAGTAACGAGAGTTTGAGAACACTTAGTTCATCTAGTGCCCAGGTTGTGGGTCCAGAGCCCCAGAGGTAATGTCTAATCCCAGATGTGGGGAAACATATGTACTCTATAAGTCTGTAATTTCTTTTTGCTGGAAAGAAAGGGGATGCACAAAGACATATGTCATGTCAAAGGGTCACTGCCAAACATGAAGGGGCTTCTAATTGCCAAAGATGCAAAAATGACAAAAATTAAGCATCGAAAAAATAATAATTCAAATTGATTCAGACTCATTTCATATGTAAAACCCTGTAAAATTATGATGATATGTAGAAAGAAAGAGGTAGGAGAAGGGAGCTATCCACACCTCTCCCAATTAATTGGTTATATTAGAAGTAACAGGCCCCAAATTCTTTCTCTAACAACTTAAGAATTAAATGCTGCTCTTGGCTTTTGGCTCGGAGGAGGCCAAGGTGCAACTTTCTTCGGTCGTCCTGAATCTGGGTTCATCCGACACCAGCCGCCTCCACCATGCTGCCAAAGTTCGACCCCAACGAGATCAAAGTCGTACACCTGAGGTGCACTGGAGGTGAAGTCGGTGCCACTTCTGCACTGGCCCCCAAGATCGGTCCCCTGGGTCTGTCTCCGAAAAAGGCTGGTGATGACATTGCCAAGGCAACAGGTGAGTGGAAGGGCCTGAGGATTACAGTGAAACTGACCTTTCAGAACAGACAGGCCCAGATTCAGGTGGTGCCTTCTGCCTCTGCCCTGATCATCAAAGCCCTCAAGGAACCACCAAGAGACAGAAAGAAACAGAAAAACATTAAACACAGTGGGAATATCACTTTTGATGAGATCGTCAACACTGCTCGACAGATACAGCACCGATACGCCAGAGAACTCTCTGGAACCATTAAAGAGATCCTGGGGACTGCCCAGTCTGTGGGCTGTAATGTTGATGGCCGCCACCCTCATGACATCATAGATGACATCAACAGTGGTGCTATGGAATGCCCAGCCAGTTAAGCATAAAGGAAAATATTTCAATAAAGGATCATTTGACAACTGGAAAAAAAAAAAGAATTAAATGCTTTTCTTACTGGAATTGCTTTTCAGGTTGCACAAATCATGCTATTATATAAATACTGAAAAGTTTTTCTTTGTTAAAATAATTATAACTAATAAATGTAGAAGAAATGATAGAATTACAAATATTTTACAATTTCCTATTTAATCACTGGAGCTGGCACCAATCATTAAAAACAGGAGACAATCATGGGAAATGCTGATGAGATAAAGAATAAGAGGATGGGACTGTCACACCCTGAACTCACAGGTAAATCATAGCATCACAAGAGATAGTCATATATTTTGTTTCTCTTGATGTGGTGAATATATTTAGCACCATCTATGAAATATTCTTACCAAATGGTTGAACCTGATTCTAATAGAATGTCAGTCACAAGAGCTCATTTCCAGTTTTCAGGAAATAATGTTAGAAAAAACAAAGACATATCTTCAATATTGAACATCCTTCAAATTGGCTGACCTGTTTTGTTTTCTTTTTACATAAATCAATAGTATGAAAAACAATGGAATGTACTACTCCAGCATTAAAGAGGTTCAGATTCATAACAACCATATGTAATGATGGACGTGGGTTGAACCCTTCTTTAAGCAACCCACATTTTAAGTTGTAAGAAAACAACTGAGGAAATATGATTATAAACTAGGTATTAGGTGGTTACAGGGATTAGTTTTTAAAAGAAAAAACAAGTAGAAAAGAAAATTGAATATAAAGAGACAGATAAAGCAAGTGTGGCAAAACCTAGATAATTCTTGAGTCTGCAAGTTGTGTTTGTGGGGTTTTTCACACTGTTGTCCTTATTTTGTTACTGTTTGAAAATTTTCAGAGTAGTTTTTACTAAAAGGAAATAATTAAAAGGAAAAAGTTCTCATCTGTTTAATAAACTTTGAGAATAATTAAAAGAATAAGGCTTCTATGGAAACACAAAGCTCTAATTAGGAGCACAGAATGATGGCTAATTTGTTTTCAGAAGTAAAACAAGGACCCAGCACATCAAGCCATTTTTTTATAAACCTACTCAAATTGTAATGCAACTGCTAACCTTTGTAAATGGGATTTTTTAAACAAAAATGTGCCCTGAGGCAACTTATATTTATTATCATGTCTATGGCTAAAACCAAGGAAACCAAATTCTAGTTACAAGAAACATTGCACTTCCCTTCTTCGTGAGCCTAGTGTAAGGGAGATTGGTGACTTTCCGTTTCTCTCCATTTTTCCTTTTGTAATAGAGCATTTAAGTTTATTTGTTAGCAAGATCTGTTCTGTGGTCAGAAAAGCTCTGGGGAAGATTTCGGCTTTAATGCCAGCAAGTGGAATCATGGATGGCGATGTTGATCTAGCGTTTGGCTTGTAAGGAATGCTGAGCCAAGTAATCCTGCAGTATTCTAGACAGATCTTGTGGTATAGTTTGTCTTTCTGTCTATTCACAATCAAAAATAAATCACAGGATTGGCTTACCTAGCAACAGGCAATTGAGTGTTGAGTTCTAGAGAAATCAGAAAGACTTGACCTATGCTAGTGAATGTCACTAACCTCCAGAATTCTGTTCTAACTCATTAGGGTGGGCATAGGTGGCTTGGACTAAGTGAAAATGCAACATCAGTGAAATTTGTCATTTAGCATCTGCTAACCTCCTTGGCTTTCCTCTTCCCATTATGATGTTCCCCTTTCTTTTGGCCAAACATAAGCTTTCCTGCCCCGTTTAGTCTATGGTAATGAAAAAGTGGTGAACATACTTATTATAAGTGTCCATGACGTCATAGATAAATCTTCCCAGGACTATTGACATTTTAAAAGCATTCATAATTGATTCAAAGTGGATAGTAATCTATTAGAGGGATTTTGGTAACCAGCACACACTACATATGGAAAAGAGGAAAACCCATACCTAATTATGATAATAGCTAATATTACTTGGGCATAGACTATGTGTCAGTCATTTTCATGCATAATTAATTTAATCCTCACAACAACCCTGAGGTATAAATGCTATTATCACTGAATTACAGGAAACCTAAGGCACAGAGGAGAAAAGCAGCTTGCACAGATCACACAGCAAGTGAATGTCAGGACAATGTTAGGACTCAGTCAGTTTGACTGTAAACTAGTGATTAATATAAGCCTGGCAATGTGCTAAGCACTTTGAATTATATACTGACTCCTCTGCCTCTGTGACTTGTTGCTATTGTTTGTTTTGTCATTTATTTAGTAATTTGTCTGAATTGAGTTTGTGAAGTCAATTTTCCCTGCAACGTGCAGCCTCAGATGTCCCTTCTCAAAATTGTTCTGCTTGTTTGTGTCTTTTAGCTCAGTTTCCTGAGATTAGCCCCTGAGTCCATAAACCCCAAATATTGGTTACAGGCTGTGCTTCAGCCCCATTGGTCAGTTAAATTTTCACTCATTACATCTGGATATGTGTGTGTGTATGCATGTGTGTGGCTTGGATATTGCTTTCACAATTCAGGAAGTTTATGTTTCACATTCAACCAGGGACTAATAGCTCAGAAGTTTCCTCTCCACTTATTCATGAGAGGGCTCAGGTTTGGCCATGCACAGTCTTCAAGACCACCAGGGAGGAGAGTGATTACTTTTAAGCCTGGTTTCTAGGTATTGTCCCTGGATCAGAGGATTGCATTGTTCACCTAGTGTTTAGTTAGATGTTGTGCTCAAGCCCCTTGAGTCAGCGAGGCTTCCCCCTCTTCCTGATGGATCTCTGAGTTGCTTAGGGAATTCTTTCCATTCTGCCCCATGTCTCATTCTGATTACCTGAAATGAATGCAGTCTAGTGTACACACACTCCCTTTCAGATCCCCAGGGATAAGTGTGATCCCAAGAGGTCTTTCCTTGCCTGTCTCTTTTTCTGTTATTACTTCTGGCTGGTCTTCCATTTTTCATTTCAATAGGATCGTAGAACTACCAGCTACTCTTAATTACTTGTTAACAAAATCTGCATTTATCTTTAGCCATGAACTCCCTCATGCTTTGTCCCAAATAAAGTCAGTCCTTTTAGTCAGAGCTGTGAAGCTGAAAGCTGGGAGCTGGGAACAGCAATCCTTTGACTCCTTTACTTTACCAGCACTCAGGGGTACAGCAGCCTTTTTATCTTCTCAGCTTGTCCTTCCCAGCATAAAACCTCTATACCATAAACAAGTTGGTCCCCAAGAGTTTTGACTTGTTGTGTCTAAGGCAGGGCTTCTGTCCAATGAGTGGAAACTTGGGTGAGGGAAGGGAGCCTCATTCCTCTCGACCATGCTCACCCGAAATAAAACTTGTAACATGAAGTTTGGAGGGCAGATCTAAAGATGCCTGTGGCCTGCTCTTCTCAGAGTAAAACTGTTGGTTGCCCGAGACTAAAAATTGCAGGAACAGACAGCCTTACTTCTTGGCCATAACCATCCAAAATAAAGCACCTGAACAGGCGGTTCTAAATCTGAGAGCTGATGGGGAAGCTGTGCATGGGATAGGAGCAGGGCCTGGCCTGGCCTGGCCTAGCCTAAATGCAGCGAATTCTCATTCTTTCTGTTCAGATTTCATAGGGCGTCTTGTACACCTGTTTCTCCATTTGATGCGTGCTGTTAGGACAACTTCCAGAGATTTCAGTGGATTGTTTGTGTTTTATAATTATAGCTAGTTAAGATGACATTTTTCTCCAGGGAGATAATCCACCAACCTCCTCACACAGCCATTCTGGAAGTCCCAAGTCCTGCCTCTAGAGACTAAATGAAACTTACTTGTCTCTTTTTCACTTCTCTCACATCTCTGTTAAATGACAGGTTGGCTAGTCAACTTAATAAATTACTATCTGGCTCTAGTCATATCTGAAATAAAGTGGGAAAAAAGGAAATAAGGAAAAGAGAAGGTAATGGAGATGAAGGGAGGAGAGTGGGAAGTCAGGGAGAGAAACTGGGGAGAGAAGAAGCAAAAGGTGTAAGCATCTTTAAAAGTTATAAGACTTCTTGCCATCAACAATCTTATTTTTGGCTGACAATAATCTCACAGAGGAAGGCAGGGTAGGAAAGATTACTTCATCCTTTACAGAGAGAATATCAAGGCCAACAAAGATTGGAGATTAGCTTAAAGTCACATGGCACATGGCAGAGTCCAGAGAAGATCCAGGTCTTCTGACCCCTGGTCTTGCATCCCTTCCACTACACTCTGGCGCCCAGGTCACTTCCTGGAAAGAGTAATGAGAGGCTATCTGGTACTGTAGCAAGCTCATCTAGGAAGATAATTTGAGGGAAAAGAGCCTTCTGTACTTTGTCATGGAGGTGGCTACTGTATACATGTCAAGTCACTCTTCTTTTTAAATATCTTGTCTCTTGGAGTTTGGGATGACTGTTTACTTTAGATGAAAGCACCCCCTTAAAGATCATTCTAAGGAGCCACTGAAATGCAGTGGTTTCAAAAATTAAACGAGACACATTTTACATTTTCCAAACATCAGACAATTACTAACCCTCACTCTTAGTCCTCTGTGAGGACTAGTGATAACACAAGTCACACAGATGCCTTTCTCCCTCTTTAGATCCTCTTTAATACCTGGAAATTGTATATGTTTAAATTTTCTGACTGCTCTAGGTAACAGTGGTTCTTGCAACTCTTCAATTCTCTTTTTTTCCCCCTTTTTAATCAGAAATCATGATGCTGCCCTGAGAGTCACCTCTCATGCAGAGTGAGAAATCTAATAACCGAAAGCTTTTCTAATTTTTGCCCTCATTTCCAACTTAAGAACAACTGGATAAAGCCAAATATGCACACCTAATCAATCACGTACGATGCCCTGCTTCTAGTTAGCTTGTGTATAGCTTCCCCATGCCAGCATAACCAAAGCTTTCCTTTTTTTCCACTATAAAACTTTCTGACTCTTCTGCCTGCCTTGGAGTTTCTGCCAGAATAAGAGATGGTGGCTGATTTCCTTGCTTTAGCAACCTCTGAATAAATAGGTTTTGCTTGTTCTCATTGTGGTGGGCTTCAGTTATTTCCTATATCATGGATTCAAAATGCTTTACAAACCATGAAGTAATATTAAAAATGTTACTATGGTTACCATAATCTATTACTTCACAAATTGTGGACCATACAACCAGAAAGGCCATTAAACATTTCCTAGTTGTTGTTTGTTTGTTTTTGTTTTATTTTCCTTCAAATGAAAACCCAGTGGGTGTTGAAAAGGCCAAACAACATGTCTCTTCCTCGTATTCTAGTTCAGGCCTTGCAATGTCCACTCAAAATGTACTAATTTAGTCGAATTACCTAATTATTCAAATAAAAAAAGTAAAGCTCAGAAAGAAGTAGCTTGCCCTCAGTCACAGAGTCAGTTACTAGAATCTTCCTTATTTTCTTCCTATCAATGATAGCTTTTCAGACACACTATGTCAATGCATTATAACACTGGGAGAGCTGTATGTCCTGCCAGGTAAACAGGGCTGCAGGGATTTACAAACTCTCTGGAAAGAATTGCAATTATATGGAAAGAGAAAGGAAAGGAATAAAAGGGTGACATCTTGGCAAATAAAGGACATATACCCACTCATCGCCTGAACAGAATAACTTTTAACATTAAAGGAAGTAGCTAGAGCTCAACTATTTCCCTTTTATTTTCAAAATAGTGGGAACCTCCCTTTTCTATAATTTAAAAGAGTAAAAGGTAAGAAAGAGACAAATAGACAAACAATGTGAAGGGAGATCAAGTGCTATATAGATAAAGCTTATGAAGAGGCAGCCTTGTCTGGATGATGGTGAATGTGTCGATGCATTGATGTGCATGGTGCTTGGAGACTAAGAAAGAAAATGCTGACTGAGCCTTAATAGCAGTGCACATTAAGTGGTGTTGATGGATTTGAGTTATAAATTGACTGAGGAAAAGTGGTTGCAATAGATAGCTCATGCTGGGGTTCTGAATGTATTTCTAATTGTATTAAAGGAACATGACTAGGCATCCTACATTCTGCTGGTCATCATTCTCCTTATCACCATCCATATTTCCCCCAGCGGAGAGAAGGAATCATGTGGGAAATTGAGGAGAATACAAGTCAAATCGGAGCCTTCACTTGCCTGGCTATGCTCTGGGCTCCCTTTGTGCCACTTTGTGTAGATTATAGTAACATTAAAATTTTGATGAGGGTCATTTCATTGGACTATGAAGTTCATATTTTATGTTTATCCTTTAAATTATGTATCCTTTTTAAATGATGGGTTGTGAATAGGAACCAGACTCATTCAAGCTATGCCAGACTGGGTTTTCTAAAGCAAGTACCCGTTATTGTTGGGATGCTTCCTTGTTAATAACTCTCAAAGAGTAGCCTATAACTGAGCCTCTGGATAACAATAAGTCACATGCACATTTTCAGTGAGAGTTATAATTTTTTTCATTCTCATTTTAATAAATCTATGAAGTTTAATCTTTGTTTTTCCTGTTCCACTGATGAGACCTGTATAGTTTCATTTTAGAGATTCTGTTTATTCTAGATTGTTCCTGCCCCCAGTGTTAAGGAAACTTATAAACTCATAAAATATTATTAGGTCAAACTGGAAAAAACTTAAAAAATTATTTATTCAATATTTCATTTTATTTCATGAGAACATTTATATGCAAAGATATTAAGTGAGTAGGCCAAATTCACAGAAATAGTTTGTGCTACTGCATGGACCAGGCTTCAGGTAGCCTCATAAACTCATTCTACTTGACAAAGAGGTCTAGCTATCCCCATTAAGGAAAAATGACATTTTAAATTAACTTGCCAAAAAAAATGTTCGTTGTGTCTAGAAGTTTCATTAGGTGTCAATTTTGGCAGATATGTTGTGGAAAATTCTTGTGACAAAATTAAAGTGAATGCTTGGAAGTCACGCCCCACAAGAAGAAAATAAAAATTGGTTTTCTAATCAAGTAGGCATATATAATTTAGGTGGTAAATGACCAAATGACATGCACTGCTGTTTTTTGACCAATTACAGAAGTAATTTGTAAAGTAGAGAAACATCTGAAACTTTCACTTGCAAAGATAAATCTATTTATAAATAAATCTATTTGTCTGCCTATAGCAATCATCTTAAGTTATGAACATATAATATTCTCCCAGAGAAGTGTGTGTGCACATATGTGTCCCCTCCTAAGTTTACTTAGAAATTAAATGACCAATGTCAATTTGTGGCCAAAGATGTTTACTACATCAAGTGTTTATTACTTGGCTGAGAATACTCAAATGCTCACCTAAAATATGAAAAAAAAAAAAAAGCAACAGATTAGCCATAAAACAACCTGTATTCAGAAAGAAAAAAAAAAATGTAACCAGAGTTACAGAGCCTCCAGAAAGAGGATTTATATCATTAAATTAAGGGAATACTGTTCATTAAAAACCAGTATTAACAAATGAAGGTGTGTACTAGAATGCCCTAAAGAGCTACAAACAAAAATTGAGGTTCCCAGGTCCCTCCTTCAGATATTTTGACTCAGTACATTGGAGCAAATTCCAAGAATCTATATTTTTCCAAGTTTCTCTGATGACTTTCATGCAGTCAGTCCATCTCTCAACTTTCAAGGACCACTGCATAAAATAATATTCTACCTTTTCTGAGTGGCATATATAATCTAGCAAGAAATTACAATCAGTATTTATTAAGTATATTTTATAGCATTTAATATGAGGGTTAGGACTTTTAAATATTATTTCATTTAATCTCCCCCACAGTCCTGAGAGGTCGGTATTGTTTTCTGAATTTTCTTAATGAAAGAACTGAGCTTTAAGCACCTTAAGCAAAGGCCCAAGATCTCAAATTTAAGATTCTAAATTCTCCGATCTTTAAATCAAATTATGTTGCCTCTTCATTGCTACAAGTATTTTTGAGGTTTCCTCTTGGACTATTTAGTCAGCTAACCAATATTTATTGAGCATCTACTAAGGCCTGGGTAATATAACTTAGTTATGTATGTTGACTACTCTCTTTGAGAGCTTTTTTGCTTGGATTACTCATTTAAAATGTGTTTTAATGAGTCTCTCAGTGAAGAACTAGACATCTACTTAAGCAAGGATGGTTGGTATCCACCAATGACAGTTGGTGTTAAGGACTTAGCACCAAAACGTCTTCTCAATGACGTTTAATCTCTCTTGCATTTAATTTAGCATGAACAATGGGATTGTCTATGTGATGCAACGTATAATTTTGAAGAAATAACCATCAGCAATGGAACACAGAAAGAACACTGGACTTAACACCAGAATATCCACTTAATTCCTGGACTCTGTCACTAACTGGCTGTCACTTAAATTCTGTACATGATGTTCCTCAAATATAACATAAGGAAATGGGACAGATGTTCAATTCTAATGATCTATGCTTAGTATGTCTGAGAAAATATTTTTAACAGGGAGACCTTTCCGTCATTCCTTAACCATCCTTTTTTTCTCTACACCAAAGCACACAGACTCAGACTCAAGGAAAAAGCTATCAACTGCCTTTAAAACTGAGTTGCTTCACTTCTAAATATCTACCAACGTGTCATTTGGCATATTTTACAGGTGGGATATTCAGTAAACTTATGCATTCACTCTAGAAGAAACTGCATATCAGCAACATGAGAGTTCTTTGCAAGGTGTAGTTCATTTGGAAAAAAATATATATTAAAAAGTTAACAGTTGAGGCTAGTCATAGTGGCTAACACCTGTAATCTCAGCACTTTGGGAGGCTGAAGTGGAAGAATCACTTGAGCTCAGAAGGTCAAGGTTGCGATAAGCTATGATTGTGCCACGGTGCTCCAGCCTGGGAAACAGAGTGAGACGTCTGAAAAAATAAATAAATAAAAATTTTTTTAAATTAAAAAGTTAGCCTTTGAAATCTCTGATGATAGGTGGTTAGGGTGCAGTCAAGCTAGATGTTGGGGTAGTTTTTGGAAAGCTGTCCTTGCACAGTTAGTTGCTGAATCTGTCATCTTCAGTTAAGGCTTTGATGACCATGTGCTTCGTGAACATGAAGCTATGTAGGTAGCTCAGTTAGCTTTAGGGAAGGATGGCCCAGGTCACATAATTCATTCAACTAAAAAGACAAAGCATTTGAATGTCAGGTAGTTGGCAGTGACCCATAAGTGCTATTGCCTAATAGCTATTGGCAGCCATTTCAAGAATTCCAGAGACCCAGATTGTAGAATTCACTCTGGTACAAATGAGATGCATGACCTGGAGCAAGCCTCTTCCTCTTTCTGAACCCATGTTTCCCCAGTGGTTGATTATGTATCATGAGTGAGGGCTGGGGGGCCTTCCTTGTTATTCCTGCTTACCATTAAATACTCAGCATCTAGCTCATAATAAAAGTTAAATTAGATTTTGTTGTCTTAATGAAAGGGGCTAGACTTGATGATCTCTAGGGCCCAATTAGCTGCAGCATTCTACAGTTGTATCTTTTCTGGCACATACTCACCTTCACATAGGTCCTTGCTCTAGGCAGCTCAATTTATGCCCTATATTGAAACTCAGGCAAGAGCCTCCCTTTTGGGTCAGTCCCTTCCTCTTGATTTATCATCATTATACTTGTGACCAAGGCTTAAATAAATTCCAGTTATCAACCCACAAGCCTGATGCCATGCACTCTAACCCATGTTTCATATTTGTGTATTGTTTATATGTGCATTTTCATTCTTCCAATGCTTTCACTTTACATAGATTATTACAGAGTGAATTTGAACATACTTAAAAATTCAATAATAACCCTAGAACCAAAGAAATAAAATGTTTTATATGTCCTATGAAGCTACCAAGAAGAGAAATATTAATAGCAAAAGAGATACTTCTACAAATTTTTAAGAAACCCTGATCATACAGCTATGCAAAATTAAACAGTAATTTATTCCTAGGGTACGAGGTTAGGCGAGGTAACTACACTTTGATAAAAGTTTCATATTCAGCATAATGATAGGTGTCACCAGCTCTTAAAATCACAACTTTCACTTCTGGAAAAAAAAATCTCATTGATCTTGCCCAATTCCTGTACCTCACTGGTGAGACACGGATTCAAATAACTTATTTGCCTTTCCTAACTTCAAGTAACATAGGAGTTGCAAATTTATTTATTTATTTATTTATTTATTTATTTTCCAGTGGCTGAATTATCTGAGCTCAGGACACTATTCCAAGGACTAGTTTTTTTTTAATATATATTTTTAAAAATATCCCCCAATGCCCTTTGAATAACTGGAGTAACACAGATAATGTAATTGCTTTGAGGAACTGATGACTAATAATCCCAAAGCCAAAAGAAGGCAAGGCACTTAGATAATGAAATGTCAATCAGTGTAATAGAAGGTGTCACTTACTTATTACTTACCAGTGTCTGAAAAGACTGCATGGTATTTGGAGACACATCTGTGTATCAATACAACCAAAAACATTGTGCAAGCACACATACAGTACTGTGGCTCTCCTTATATGCTTCAAGATACTCCACCTACAGTAACATAGCTACAAAGGCTGGCATGTAGAAGATGATGTGTGCATGTGCATCTGTGCGTGTGTGTGTCTGTGTGTCCATCTGTCAACTTTCATGGTTCTGTGAAATGCTGGCCTTCTTGATCTAACCCTGCAAAGCCTGCATCTGCAGCTGCATTTTTACAGATAACCAGGATGTTTTGTTCAGAGGAAACTGCAGTGCCCTTGACATTGAACAGTGCCAGAAATCAACTCCAAACCATCAAGCAAGGATTTTAAGTGCATAAAAGAACATTTTTTTCCATAAATATTTATAAGAAACACTGCTCTGCATGAGTGAAAATGATATGGATACGTAGTCAATAATCAAGTTGGGTTGTTATTTGTATGTAATCATTTAGAAATGGGAGAAAGAAAGGGAAAGCCCTACATTTTATTAAATAATCCAGACATTGCTTCCAATATTATGTTTTTCTGCCAGTGATCCTTGCATTTTCCCTCATGCTGGCATCAGAATTTAACTTTTTCACAACCCTATATTTGAGTATTTTCAATCTCCAGAGCAAAGAGAAACTTTCTTTGTTGGAAGCAAATGACATTTCAGAAGCAACATCTTAAAATTGAAAGTCAAAATTAACAAAATCTAGGCCAGATAGCTTCAATCTAACATGCGAAGGTATTTTTTGTGTTACTCAGGTGAAAGTGACCAATTGGCCGCTGTGATTTTGACACGATACATGTAAGAACATGTGTTATTTTCCTGCAGCTTCTATAATAAACCACTGCAAACAGTCAGCTTTAAACAACATAAATCTCTTGTCTCACACCTCTGGATGCCATATGTCTGAAATCAAGGTGTTGGCAGGGCCCCACTGCCTCTGGAGGCTCTAAGGACGAAACCTTCCTTCCCTCTTCCACCATCTACAGGCTCCAGGTATTCCTTGGCAGTGGGTGCCAAACCCCAATCTCTGGGTTTGTCTTCACAAAGCTTTCTTTTCAATGGCAATGCCTTTTTCCTCATTTGCCTATTACAAGAATACATGTCATTGAATTTAGGGCAGCCTGGATAAATTAGGATAATCTTATCTCAAGATTTTCCACTGTGGGGAGGGGGGTGGGGGGAGGGATTGCATTGGGAGTTATACCTGATGTAAATGACGAGTTGATGGGTGCAGCACACCAACATGGCACAAGTATACATATGTAACAAACCTGCACGTTATGCACATGTACCCTACAACTTAAAGTATAATAATAATAAATAAATTTAAAAAAAAAAGATTTTCCACTGAATTATATATGTAAAAATATTTTTTTCCAAATAGAGTCACATTAACAGTTTCTGGGGGTTAGAAAATAAACTTATCTTTTTGGGGACTACCATTCATTCCACTGCAGCAGGGGTCCCCAACCCTGGGGCGAAGGACTGGAGCGTGTCAAGAACCAGGCCACACAGCAGGAGGTGAACTGTGAGTAAGCAAGAAAGCTTCATCTGTATGTACAGCCACTCCCCATTGCTGGCATTACCACCTGAATTCTGCCTCCTGTCAGATCAGTGGCAGCATTAGATTTTCAGAGAAGCACAAACCCTACTGTGAACTGTGTTTGCAAGGGATCTAGGTTGCATGCTCCTTGAGAATCTAATGTCTAGTGACCTGAGGTGGAGCTGAGGCGGTGATTGGTTAGCACTGGGGAGTGGCTGCAAATACAGATTAACATTAGCAGAGAGGTTTGACTACACAGAGACCATCATAAATCAATTGCTTGTAGACTCATATCACAACCTTATAAGTGTGTGTGGCAAGTGACAAGCTGCATCTGGTGGCAGGCTTTGTATTGGCAAGTGAGTTGATGTACTTCAATTGTAGAGTTGCACCTGGTGGCAGGCTTTAAGTCAGAGTCTGACACTTATTTTAATCTGCACATGGCCTGCCCATTATTTTATTTACCACTTCCATTCGTGCCTCTTTCCCGCACTATGCACTTGTCTGTCACAGTATTGGCACAACCCAGCTAAAATGAGTAAAAAACAAACGTCCCTGCACAGTTTCTTTGAAAAAGGGGAAAGACTCAATGATGAGACAGCAGAAGACTCTAAAACTGCCAACAAAAAGAAAGTTGCATTTAAAAGAAAATACCAAGAGTTCTACTTAAATTATGGTTTCATTGCAACGGGTGATTCACATCGTCCAAGCCCACTTTGTATCATGTGTGGCAATCGGCTATTCAATGAAGCCATGAAACTTTCAAAACTGTTGCGCCCCATGGAGACTAAGAACCCTGCATTACAAGGCACATGTTTGAAGTTTTCAAAAGAAAAGTATACAAACACAAAGAACAGACGCAATTATCGAAGGCCACCACTTCATCAAATGTGTCTGCACTGAGAGCATCATTCCTAGTGGCTAATCGCATTGTTGAAGCTAAGAAAACTTTTACTATTGGTGAAGAGCTAATTCTGCCTGCTGCTAAGGATATTTGTTGTGAACTTTTAGGAGAGGCTGTAATTCCAAAGGTGGCACATGTTCCTCTTTCATCTAGCACCATAACTAGATGAATTGATGAAATAGCAGAGGATATTGAGGCATAATTGTTAGAGAGGATTAAGGAGTTACCATGGTATGGAGTCCAGGTTGATGAGTCTATTGATGTTGACAATAAAGCAACAAGGCTTGATTTTGTACAACATATTTCAGGAGGATGTGTACGATATGTGCACTTTTGTTGCCAACCAACACCACAGCTGCAGAACTACTGAAGTCTCTGAATAATCACGTATCAGGAAAACTGAGTTGGTCATTTGGTATTAGTATATGCACAGATGGAGTGGTTGCCATGACTGGATGACTTTCTGGTTTGGCTACTTGGGTCAAAGAGGTCACTTCGTAATGTGAGTCTCCATGCTGGGTCATCCGCAGAGAAATGCTGACTAGTCGAAAAATGTCACCTAAATTTAACAACGTTTTATAGTATGTGATTAAAATCATCAACCACATTAAAGTACATAGCCTTAACTTACTTCTGTTTGTGCAGCTCTGTGAGGAGATCAATGCAGAGCACATACATCTTCTCATATACACAGAAGTGAGATGACTTTCTAAAGGTAGATGAGAGTTTTTAAGTTACGAGAGTGGCTCCAGAGGCTCCAGAGACTTCTTTAAGAAAAACAGTCACCACTGGTAGCACATTTTAGTGGCACAGAATGGGTCACAAAACTTACTTACTTGTGTGGCATATTCAAGCTGCTCAATGAACTCAATCTGTCACCTCAGGGGAGAACGACAACTGTTTTCCAGTCTGCATATAAAGTGGCTGCATTCAATACCAAACTGGAATTATGGGGGTGATGAATGAATGTTGGGATATTTGACATGTTTCAAATGTTAGAAGAAATTTTGAAAGAGACTGAGCCAGGGCCTTCTTTCTTCCAGCTGGTGCATGATCACCTATCTCAGCTTTCAAGAGAGTCTAAGCATTATTTCCCAACCACAAAAGACCCTCCAACTGGGAAGGAATGGATCTGCAACCCATTTGTGAATAAGCCAGGTGAATCGACTTTGTCTGTGCTGGAAGAGGATCAACTGCTTGAAATCACAAATGGAGGTGGCCTTAAAAGTATGTTTGAGACAACTTCAAGTCTTTATACATTCTGGATTAAAGTCAAGGTGAAATATCCTGAGATTGCCATGAAAGCACTGAAAAACCTGCTTCCATTTCCGACATCCTATCTTTGTGAAGCACGGTTTTCTGCAGTGACAGCAACCAAAATGAGATTACAAAGTAGACTGGACATAAGCAACACACTTGGGGTGTCACTGTCTCCTATCACCCCCATTTGGGACGATCTAATTGGAGGAAAAAAAATCCCAGGGTTCCCACTGATTCTATGTTATGGTGAGTTGTATAATTATTTTATTATATATTACTATGTGATAATCATAGAAAAAAAGTGCACAATACACGTAACGGGCTCACCATCCCCAACCCAGCCCTTGGAAAAATTGTCTTCCACGAAATCAGTCCTTGATGCCAAAAAGGTTAGGGACCGCCGCATTACAGAATGTCGTGATTGCTGCCTTTTCTGACTAAAACGCTGTATTTCTCAGGAACTGAGACAGGCACATTGATCAACAACTACAAAATCTAAGTGTATTTAGTATTAAAGTCTTTTAGATAACCTAATAGACTTTTGAAGCAACAGAGAAGCCCTCACTTTGCAGATGTATAAGTAGCTTTTCCATAAAGTTAAATAAAACCATTAAAATATTTCCAATTATTAGTAATACTTCAAAATAGTACAAATGGGGGAAAACAGGATTAGTGTTATCCGATTGCCACTAGGGGGAGGCAAATGGGCAGCAAAGATGAACTGGAAGAAAATGCTCCAAAAAGTTGGCAGTGGCATATGTATTTTGGTTAACATTTGTTAACTGTAAGTAGTGTATTACACAACTAAATGAGGAAATATTTTTATTTGTCTGCTTTTCTATATATTCTACTTTAAAAATATGTTCTAATTATACACACATACATTTAAAAGCAAAACGTCAAAATGCATATAAATATCATGGGAATATGGAACTTTAGAGTGAGTCAGGGCAAGTCTTAGATAATTTTGCTCAGCCTCCCTCCTTTGTGTGACATCCCTAGTAGAACAATCTACACCTACCTCTACTTGGAAATTTCTGGTGATGGGAATCTTGTTTGTTTGTTTGTTTTGTTTGTTTGTTTTTACAGTCTAACTCACTCTAGTATTGATCATCACTGAGTCAGAAACTTCTCCCCAAAATGGACTATGACATAGCTACATTTTATATTCACTTGTGGCACAGTGCTACCATATATTGAACTACAGGTAGTGCGCTGCACAGCTTCATAGATTACAATATGCATAGCACACCCTGAAGTTCAGCAGTGTCACAGAGTCAAGATTCCTTTCATGGCCTATGTCATTGTCCAAGTTGGATATATTCTTTCTCTGTCTTCCTTTTTCTCTTCCTCTTCTTCCTTTTTTCCTTTCTTCTAGCATTACTTGACCTCTTCAGAGGGAGGGTGTGGCTCAAAATATTGCTTTGGGTTAATGTTCTTTGTCTTACATTTTTCCTGGAAATAAAATAATTGGTGGATTTTATCTTGATTTTCCACATTTATGAACTTTTCTTTTAGACTCCAAAGTAACTCACAGCACAGTTTCACATGACTTTTATTGACTCATGATCAAGGGAACCCTCAACACAAAAGAAATTGAGCATGAATTTGTCATAAATACTGACTTAAAGCTAAGCAAAGCACGTGTGTGTGTGTGTGTCTGTGTGTGTGTGTAATTAATTCTCACAACTAATCTTTGCAGTAATTGTTATAGCCACAGTTCTGTCCTGGACTCACATTAAATAGTTCCCTCATCTGCCAATGTTCCTTTATTATGGGCTTTCCTACATACTATTCTCTTTATTGAAACACTCACTCTGACCATCCCGATTTTCTCTTTTGTTTATTCTCTCTTTTGCCTGACAAACTCCAACTTATAATTCAGGTTTCAGAATACACATGGCCATTTCCATGATCTTCAATGACTGGGTAATTGCCCTCCCTATTTGCTCCCGAACACTTTGCATGTCTCACATTTTATCACACAAATTTATATCATAGTCACCTATGTACTAGTCTAGTCCCCTGTGCTAAGCTGTCTAACAACAGTCTCCTGTATTAGACTGACCACCATGAGTTCCAGGACTGTGGAAGAGAGAATATAGTTTAATCTCCCACAGTGTAGTAAGGACATGGAACCTGCACCTATGCTTCCCGGATGTAAATCCTGTCTTTACCACTTACTGAGGGTCTGTAGACGAATTAAATGAATGAGTCTGTTTAATTGCAAAATGAGAATAAAATAGCCCATACTTTCTGCAATTGTTGTGCGAGAGAACACAGCAAAGGCGCTTAGAGGGTGCATGACATGCAGTAAGTGTTACTCATTTTAATGAGGCTTATTCATGAATGTAATCTCAAGCTGGCACATAGTAGATGCTCAAAAATTTTTGGAGACCCAGGATCAGCTCAAATGTAACTTCTTCTATAAAGCCTTCTCAGATGTCCCATTTAGAAATCTTCCTCTCAACTCAGATGACACCTTACCTCCTACTATTTAATAGTACTTCTTATCTATTACAATCTATCCAGCGAATGTTTTCTGCATGTCGTTTTCTTCCTACTAAGCCAAAGCTTCTAGTTGGCAGGCTCTGGATTTGTCTCTATTCATCACAACTCCTACGGTGGAAAACAATTGTTGGATGAATTAATGGCTCAATAAATCAATTTTTAAAAGTTCAAAAAATCAAAGTGAGTCCTTGGAGACAGGTTGAGAAGGGAGAATGAGACTGAAAATGGTGCTGAAATGTGAATATTAAGCTAAGAAGTTTAGATAAAAACTGCAAAAGAAGATGCCCAGGGCACCAAAACTCAGCACGACTGTGAAAGGTAGGTGTTTGCTGCTACTAGGTGATCTGTCAAACTTTGCCACGTTCAGGAGCCATGTCACAAACCAGGGGCCAGATAGGTGCTGCCTTTGCATTGGAAACCACAAAGGGAAAGACCTGGCTTCCTGAATTGACTACTTTGTGCCCAGGAAGCAGAAAGACAATAGTGAACTTCTCATATGGTCCTCGATATAAGTGCCTACACAGTGCACGACTGATAAAGGAGAAGACAAAGCTGTTCAACTATGAGACATTACTGGATTTTAAATATCCAAAGTTGATAATTTCTAGTTCAAGATACTGAACTAGAAATGTAAAGAGGTAGGGATGATGTTCACACTTAACTTGTTGGAAAGATGACCACATATCATATAGAAAATCCAAGTGCAGTGAGAACATAGAAAAATAAGTGTATAATAATTTTTTAAATGAAGTGAAAGTGAATTATTTCTGGAAGAGTTTTATGAAGTATGTGCTGAAAACATAGCATCCAACAGGTTAGTCTATCTGAAGAGAGTTCCCCTGATCAAACAGACTTGGGCAAATGTGCATGCTCTAGGTCTCTCTTAGAGACTGATAATGGACATCATAACATTAAATGTTCTGAAAAGTCTGGAAGTAATAAAACGTAAAGTTCACTTGAACCCTGAAAGGCAGTGACTTATCCAAAATGATCCTTGTTGATAAAAGAAGGAATAGAATTTACTTCTATTTTAAATTTTCATTAAAAGTGTTGTGACTCCTCTAATTGATACAATAGGATTATGGAAAAATAACTTTCAAGAAGTTGAGAGATACCCTTAGCTCCTCATTATTACTGATACTTACCACGTAAGAGACAGTCTGTAAACACTGGTTAATGTCCGGATTCTTGTACATAGGCAGTGAACTGCACTTGGATGTAAATCTTAATTTCCTCATATCTAAATTTCACGATCATTCCAGTTTATATACTCACATATTCAGAAAGGAATTCTAGTTTCCATACCTACTCACCTCTCCCACTATAACAAACGGGATTGACTTCTAAAATGTTCCTCTGTCTTCCTCCTAGAAAACTTGCACGATGCCCTCAGTAAACTTCTTAATAAACTTTTCTGTTGTTGTCCCCCTAAAACTCCAATGCTTTCTTTTGCTGTTCGTTTGCCTTGATCTTTCCGCAGCATTACGTGTGGCTCTTCTCTTCTCCTCTTAGTTGAATCCTTCCTTCCTTACTTTTCATATCCCGGATGGGTAATTGAAATAAAGCGAGATTTGATTTAAATTATAAAACAATTTGTTTTATAATTATAAAACAAATTATAAAACAAGTCATTCTTTTGCTGAACTTCATTGCAATGGAAAATCTTTCTTGCAACTTTTTGTTTTTGGTATGGAATTTTTTTAAATGTGAGGTTAAGACCCAGGAAACCTGGAATTCAACCCTAGGCCTTGCTATTAAGCAGTAACATGATCTTGAATCAAAGTGAATTCCTGGCCCTTTGTTTTTTATTATCTATGAAATGAAGGAGAAAAACTTTAGAATATCTGTACATCGTTCTTTTACTGAAATCCTGAATGCTCAGAAAATGTTTCTTCACCATATTTATGTGACTTTATCAAAATATTTGTCTCAGAGCCTACATAATAACATTATTTTAAAGAAAAAAATCTTAAAATGGATGGCCTAGTGTTTAATTGTGCAGACCTTCACACCAGAATGCCTGAGTTCAAATTCCACTCCCACCATTTCGTGTCTGTGTGATGTCTGAAAAATCACTTAACTTCGCTTCAGTTTCCTCATCTGGAAAAAAAAAAAAAAAAAAAAAAGGTACAGCAGCAGTTTCTCCCTCAGAGAGTTCTGAAGATTAAAGACATTAATAAATGGAAAGCAAGCAGAATGCTGCTGGGTACATACGGAATGCTACGTACATGTGACCTTTATTATTAGTGGATCTTGACAGTGGTTGAAAATAAGTATTTAAATATTGTTTTATCCTTTTCTGTCTAACTATGCAGCATTGGTAATTTTTTCACTGCTTGTGAAAGTTTGATTCATTGCAGAGAAAACAAAATGTCTTTGATAATTTTAATTATAAACCCATACTCTGTCCACAATCGTTTTTTAAAATTAAACATTGTCTCATTTTTCCTACTTTAGTAGACTATGTGGGGAAAAAAAAAAAAAAAAACTTTTGATTGACAAAATGATGACTTTGTGATACAGTCAACAAATTAAGTATTTTTATTTCACACTTTTACTAATTTTGAGATAGACTACAAGAATTATATTTATTTTTAAAATGTATTTAGTTAGATCTGCATCTGACATTTTATTTTTTGTTTTCTATATCCCATGTTGTTTCTATTTCTGTATTCTTTTTTTACTACTTTCTTTTGCACTAACTGAAAATTTTCAAATTTCTTTAATAACTAATTTTACTGTTTTTAAAAGTTATTTCTTAGTGGTTGCTCTAGGGATGACCATATATACCTTAACTTCTCAGAGTCTCCTTTAGATTTATATGCTAAATTAATTCCAGTGATATGTAGGAACATTATGCCAATATAGATCTATTCTCTTTTCCCCTTTTGTGCTATTATTGTAATACATATTACACACACACACAAGAATACACCAACATACACACATATATATACACATATACAAGAAAACATAGCCAACAATACATTGTTATAATTCTTTCTCTGTATAAACTTGGTGTCTTTCAGAAAAGCTGAGAGGAGAAAGAACAGCAATCATATATTCACAGCATTTATTATAGTACTCTTCTTATTTACTATTTCTGGTTCTTGGCATTCGTGTTTGTACATTTGAATTCCTGTCTGATGTGAGTTCCTTAATCCAATAGTGCTTTGTTCCTACTCAACTCCTTTGTGCTATAATCATAACTTGATGTGATTCTTTAATTTGCCTTCAGTTCCTTGAACATACTTACAGTGGCTGCTCAAAGTCAAAGTCTTTGCTAAATTAAACATCTGTACCATATCATAGGCAGTTTCCATTGTCCACTACAAGCGTATGTCACTTCATTGCATTTTGCTTTGTTGCATTTCAAAGGTAATTGAGGTTTCTTTAACAAGTTGAAGATTTGTCGCCATCCTGCATCAAGCAAGTCTATCTGTGCCATTTTTTGAACAGCTTGTGCTCACTTCATGTCTCTGTGTCACATTTCATTAATTCTTGCAATATTTAAACCTTTGTCATTATTATTACATCAGTTATGATGATTTGTGTTCAAGAACCTCTGATGTTACTATTTTAATTATTTTGGGGTGCCACAAATCAAGCACATACAGGACAGCTAACCTAATCATTAAATGGCAAGTGTGTTCTGACTACTCCACCAGCTTGTCATTCCCTCATCTCTCTCTCTCTCTTCAGGATTCCTATTCTATGAGACACAACAATATTAAAATTAGGTCAATTAATAACACTACATGGTCTCTAAGTTTTCGAGTGAAAGAAAGAGTTGAAGGTCCCTAAATGAAAAGCCAGAAATGAGTAAGCTTAGTGAAGAAGGCACGTTGAAAGCCAAGATAGGCAAAAAACAAGGCCTCTTATGCCAAACAATTAGTCAAGTTGTGGATACAAAGAAAAAGCCCTTGATAGAAATTAAAAGTGCTACTCCAGTAAATACACAAATTACAAGAAAACAAAACAGCCTGATTGCTGACATGGAGAAAGTTTTAGTGGTCTAGAAAGATTAAACCATTCAAAATATTCCCTGAAGCTAAAACCTAATCCAGAACAAAACCCTAACTCTCTGTACTTCTATGAAGACTGACAAAGTGAGGAAACTTTAGAAAAAAAAAGTGAAGCTAGCACAGGTCAGTTCATAAGTTAAAGGAATAAAGTTTTGTTCATATCATAAAAGTGCAAGGTGAGGCTGCAAGTGCTGATGTAGAAGTTGCAGTAAGTCCTCCAGAAAATTCAGCTAAAATAATTGATAAAGAGGACTATGCTAAACAACAACTTTAAATATAGACAAAACAGCCTTATACTGGAAGAAGATTCCATTTATAACTTTCATAGCTAGAGAGGAGAAGTCAATGCCTGGCTTCAAAGGTTCAAAGGACAGGCTGACTCTCTTCTTAGGGGATAATGCAGCTGGTGACTTTAAGTTGAACTCAATGCTCATTTGCCATTCTGAAAATCCTGGGACTCTTTAAAATTACCCTAAATCTATTCTGCCTCTTCTCTATAAATGTAAGAACAAAGCTTGAATGACAGTACATCTATTTACATCGTGGTTTACTAAATACTTTAAGCCAACTGTCAATACTTACTGCTCAGGAAAAAAAAAAAAAAAAAATCCCTTCAAAATATCACTGCTATTGAGAATTCACCTAGTCACCCAAGAGATCTGATGGAGATGAACAAAAAGGTTAATGTTTTTATGCCTGCTAAAAGGACATCCATTCTGCAGCCCATGGATCAAAGAGTAATTTCTACTTTCAGGTCTTCCAACTTTCAAAGGCATTTCTTATTTAAGAAATATATTTCATAAGGCTGTAGCTGCCATAGAGAGTGATTTATGTGATGGATCTGTACAAAGTAAATTAAAAACCTTCTAGAAAGAATTCACCATTCTAGACGCCATTAAGAAAATTCATGATTCATGGGAGGAGATCAAAATATAAACATGAGCAGGAGTTTGGAAGAAGTTGACTCCAAAACTCATGAATGAATTTGAGGGGTTCAAGACTTCAGTGGAGAAAGTAACTGCACATGTATTATTAAATAGAAATAGCAAGAGAACTAGAATTAGAAGTAGAGTCTGAAGATGTGACTGAATTGCTGCGATCTCATACTAAAACTTGAAAGGATGAGGAGTTGCTTCTTATGAATGAGCAAAGAAAGTGATTTATTGAGATGGAATCTCCTCCTGGTGAAGAACTCATGGATATTGTTGAAATGACAGTGCATCCGGAGATGAATGTAGAGCCAGTGGCCTGCTTTTGTCTTCATGACTTTCTTGCTTTGGCCCCAGGGTTGTGAGCAGGGGCTATGTAGCCTCTGGTCTTCTTTTTTTTTTTTTTTTTTTTTTTTTTTTTTTTTTTGAGACGGAGTCTCGCTCTGTCGCCCGAGCTGGAGTGCAGTGGCCGGACCTCAGCTCACTGCAAGCTCCGCCTCCCGGGTTTACGCCATTCTCCTGCCTCAGCCTCCCGAGTAGCTGGGACTACAGGCGCCCGCCACCTCGCCCGGCTAGTTTTTTTTTCTTTTTTTGTATTTTTTAGTAGAGACGGGGTTTCACCGTGTTAGCCAGGATGGTCTCGATCTCCTGACCTCGTGATCCACCCGTCTCGGCCTCCCAAAGTGCTGGGATTACAGGCTTGAGCCACCGCGCCCGGCCTCCTCTGGTCTTCTTAACCTCTCTTGGTGTGAACATTGAATTATAATAAACTGAGATGAGGGTTGTATGAGCCCCATCTTCTCAGCACACCTCAGCACTTCCTCCCTCCATGAAAGGCAAAACCTGTCTTTTTTTAAAAATTAAACTTTTTATGTTTAAAAAATTATAGATTCACACACAGTTGTAAAAAATAATTCAGAGAAATCCTATATATCTTTTATCTAGCTCCCCCCAGTGGCAACACCTTGGAAAACTTTAGTATAATAACAGAATTAGAATATTGAGGTTTAAATAGTTAAGACACAAATATTTTTTATCAACACAAGTAACTCTTTTGTTGCCTTTTTATTTTTATTTATTTATTTATTTTTCGAGACAAGGTCTCACTTTCTTAGCCAAGTTGGATGGAATGCAGTGGCCCAAACTTAGCTCACTGCAACCTCTACCTTTCAGGCTCAAGCAGTCCTCCCACATCAGCCTCCCAAGTAGCTGTGACCACAGACACACACCACCGCACCCGGTTAATTGTGGAAACCGCTAATCTGTTCTCAATTTCTATGATTTTGTCATTTCAAAAATGTTGTACAAATGCAATCACAGAGTATTTGATATTTTCAAATTGATGTTTCTACTTAGCAAAATTCTCTGGAGATTCATCCAAGTTTTTCAGGTATCAGTAGTTTGTTCCTATCAATACCATAGTATGAATGTACAACAGTTTGTTTAACTATTCACCCATTAAAGAACATCTAGTTTGTTTCTAGTTGTTGGCCATTATGAAAAATAAAAAGGCTGCTATAAAAATTTATGTGCGGGATTTTGTCTGAGCATAGGTTTTTATTTCTTTGGGATTTATGCCTAAGAGTACAATCACTGTGTCCTACAGTTGTTGAAGTTTTAGTTTAAGTAACTACCAAACTGCTTTTCAGAGTGTCTGTGTAATTTTACGTTCTTTCCAGAAATCTGTAAGGTACTTGTTGTTATGGACTGAATTGTATCCTTCCAAAATTCATATGCTGAATGCCTAACCCACAACGTGGCTGTATTTGGAGATGGGGCCTTTAGGGAAGTAATTAGTTTAAATGAGATCACGAGAGTGGGTCCCTAATCCCATACGAATGGTGTTCTCATTATAACAGGAAGCAACAGCAAAGATCATTTTCTCTCCTTCTGTATGAAACCAACCTAATTGTGCCATAGATATTTTATTGGAAAATCATGAAAATTGGCCCTCCCAGTCTTAAAACTTGAGAACTTACACCTGTCTAACTGAGTTTCTGTCTCAGGAAACCAACCATCAGGCCTCCCAGATAGTATCAAGAAATTGAAACTTAACGGATCATCACATCTGGGCAATGAGACACCAGACCCCCTCATTCATCATGATTGTTTTCTTACGCACTGTAATTATTGGTTTACTAAGGGACCACCTGCTTCCTACTGACTAACTCCTCTTCCTTACCCCTCTCTAATTGCTGTTTTCCTGCACATAGCTATATTCCTTTTCTGCTATATAAACCTTCAATTTTCAGGGAGATGGATTTGAGACTGATCTCCCAACTCCTCTGCTGCAGCACATGAATAAAGCCTCTTCCCTGGTAATTCTCTGCTCAGTGATTGGCTTTTTGTGTGGTAAGCAGCAGTATCTAGACCAAACCCCAGAGTTCCTGTAACATATACACACAGAGAGAAAATGCTTTGCACAGACATAAAGAGAAAGCAACTGTTTGCAAGCCACGAAGACAGAAACCAAACTGGAGGGCACCTTGATTTACAATTTTAGCTTCCAGAACTGTGAGGAAATACATTTCTGTTGTTTAAGCAACCCAGCCTGCCATATATTATTATACAGCAGCCCTGGCCAACTAACACATTGTTTCTCTACATCCTTTCCCACTTTTGATATTGCTACTCTTTTATTTTAGCCACTCTAATAGGTTTAGAGTGATATTGCATTGTACTTTTAATGTGAATTTCTCCAGTGACTACTGATGTTGAGCATCTTTTAATATGTTTATTTGCATTACATATTTCTTCTTTGGTGAAGTATCTTTTCATGTCTTTTGCTCACTTTATAATTGGATTTTGTTTTAACGGGTGAGTTTTGAGAGTTCTTCACTTATTCCTGATAGGTCAGATACGTGGTCTACAAATGTTTTCTCTTATTCTGTAGCTTGTACTTTCATTCTCTTTAGTGGGTCCTTCACAGAAGAAAGTTTTTAATTTTTATAAACTCCAACATACCAAATTTTATTGTACAGATCATGCTTTTAGTGTCAAATTTACAAACTCTTTGCTTACCCCTGGATGGCAAAGATCTTCTCCTTTATTTTTCTCAAAAGTTTTGCCGTTGTACGTTTTACACGTAAGTCTGTGGTGCATTCCATGTTAATATTTGTATAAGGTATGAAAGTTAGGCCAAAGTTCAGCTTGTTGCCTATGGATATATGTTTCAATAAAGACTGTATTTGATCTTTGTCCCTGGTTTCTGTGGGAAGCCAGAGTGGACATTCTGGCTCTCCACATGGTCTCTACTGACACTATAGTAGTGGCTGCCCTGTTACCACTGAGCAATGGGGCAAATCCTTACTTACCATTAGTAAACCTCCTCTGACACAACCCCAAAGGGACCAGGAGGGACATCTCATTTTTGCTGGGTGGGTGTAGAATCGAAGTCTCTCCACATGATCTCCCTGATATTTATTTCTTGATCCTTTGGCCAGAAAGAAGAGGCTTTGTTTTGGGGCATATACACACACATTGGTGTTTCTGGGTTGCTGGCCCCTTTAGCTCCAGGTCTGAGACACATAAGACAAAAAGAGCAACCAGGGATCTCACCACCCTGTTGCTCCTCCAGTCCTAAAGTCTCTAGTCGCTTTCCTTCTTCTTTTCACTTTTCAGAGGTGTATTTTCATTTCATCTGTAATATCCAGTGATATGGTTTGGCTGTGTCCCCACCCAAATCCCCAGGTGTTGTGGGACAAACTAGGTGGAGATAATAAAATCCTGGGGGCTGTTCCCCTATCTTGTTCTCATGAGAGTGGTTAGTTATCACTAAATCTGATGGTTTTATGAGGGGCTTTCCCCCTTTTGCTTGGCACTTCTCCATGCTGCCGTCATGTGAAGGAGGATATGTTTGCTTCCCCTTCCACCATGATTGTAAGTTTCCTGAGGGCTCCCCAGCCATGCTGAACTGTGAATCAATTAAACCTCTTTCCTTTATAAATTACCCAGTCTTTGGTGTGTCTTTATAAGCAGCATGAAAATGGACTAATACATCCAGGGTTTTAGTTGTGCTTAGAAAGAAAAATGCAAAAAAGTAAATTTATTTCATCTTTCCAGAATTTGAAGTTTCTGCAAATGCTATTTTAAGCAGAATATGATGGACATTCAATTGGCTAATCAACTACTGAACGCAATATTTTGGTTTATGGAATCTGCCATTTTTGAAGTCCTGGTGGAAGCCAGAGCCTTACCTTGCATTTATAGAAGTGAAAGCTAGTGTCTGGGCATATGACTTAGTCTTTTTCAATCAGATGCCACCATGGAAGATTTGATTCTGTAGTAAATTGCACATAAAAGAAAAGATAGTTGAGAATTTATTTCCCTGCTAGTGGTATCATGCAGGGTCCTGGCACTCAGTGTCCAGTGGCAGCAGCAGTGATATTCAAATTAGGCTATTTTTAATGATGATAATTTAGTTGATACTCTGGATATCTTCTTGGCTTTTTATTATTTCGTTAAGGTTCATCTTTCATTCTTCCTTTAGATTTTGTGTTCTCCAAAGTTTTATTGCAACCAAAGAGAACTATATTTCCCATTTCAGAGACAGGAGATGCTGAGGGATTAAATAAAGAGAAAGAGACAAAAGCAAACTCCCAGCTCTTGACAACCCCTTTAGTTTTATCTTTGCTCTTTTCTAGCACAAATAATATATATTCTGCTCAGAGAAATTTATCTTGTTACCATTAGCTGTTGTTATAAAACACACACACAATTATATACAAGAATGATTTAAGAATTTTTTCTGGTAAAAATATGGATAATTGCACAAGGCATATATGCAAGGAAATATTGTCATGGTGATTTTTACAAGCCAGTCACCTACAGTAATAATTATTAATGACCCAAAAATATTTAGAAGAGAGAGAGTAAAAATCCAACAGTCTCGCTGCACATCAAGACTGCTTTCATGCCCTAAGCCCAGCCCCCAAATATGAAAAGTAAATAAATAAATATAACTGGAAGCCCAGGACACACGATGGCTTCAGAACATAAAACGGAATCCCACAGCACAGCAAGAAACCAAGTGGTTTCGTGACAGGCAAATTCCTTTCCACAAAAAGCATAGGCCTGATTAAAGTGTTTCCCAAGTTCAAAGACAGGGAAGATAGATGGGGCTGCACACTGTAGATATGGAAAACTCATCAGAACCGTTACCATGTTTGTTTGGAAGCAATAGACCAAACAGAAAAACTCAGTCTCATCTCTTACTATGGAATTTGCTGTATTTATCTGGTAGGCAAATGTTCTTTGAATTAAAGTTGCTTCACTACTAGAAGACTTTTCTTAAATGGCATTTCAGAGAAGGCAATTTTTAACATTCCCAAATCAGAGAAATAAAAACAATTTCTAATTCTTGTTAAATGTATTTCAACTCTGACATGTCTTCACATCAATTATATCATTCCAATCTCATCCTGATGTGAAGTCATCAGGAAAGGATAGGAAAAAATATCATTTACTGAGTGCCTACTACATACTAGGTTACATATATTTTGTCATTTTATCCTTACACCAACCCTTTGATTTAATGTATTTAATTGATGAGATGGAGAAAGATTAACTGGTTGTTTCAGGTCAGTCAGATCTAGGGGTAGATCCCACGTCACTTGGCTTCCAAGTCTATGAAGAATTTTTCAGATTCTATTTCGGCACTTTTTGGTTCACCTAATGGAAAAATAAAGTCATGTGCTAAAGAGTAAGGAAACCAAACCCATATTTTTGTGTGCTTCTGTTTAAGGCATTATTTTGCCTCTGAGTGGATATCAACAGGAAATAGTTCCTGTATCATCAACAGAACAAGCAGCTGGACTGAGGAAACAAAAACACAAAGTCCGAAATAGTGATATTGGCAGGGTAGACATTACATGCAGGATACTGGAAGGCTGGTCAGACCATGAGGGCTTGTGCCGCAACCCCTAAGGTGAGAGAAGTCTCCAGAACCACTTTCAAAAATGGTCCTGTATAGTGACATTGGCAAGTCACTTAATCTTTCTAGGTATCAGTTTTGTTATCTGGAAAATCTTTAATTTAACTCACTAATATGTAGTCTGAGATATAGGAGGAATTGAGAGGCCTAGAAAGCCTGGTAAAATGTGGATAGGCACAGGTACTGACAAAGATGTGAAATCTGTGAAGCTTTCCCACCTCCCTTTTTGAAGCATATTTCTTTCCATATGATAATCCTTTTTCTCTCTATCCTGGGTGTCCACCCTGTTCCCATTATTGCTAATCCCAGTTATGGATTATTGATGTATTCCTCCCCATAGTACATCAAAACTCTGAAGGCCCCCTACACCATATCACAAGATACAGGCTGACAAATCATTATATGTATATGCACACATACATACCCATACCCTATGTTTCTCTGTACATACACCTCTACACCTATACCTTATTTTGCTACAAAACATCGAAACATGCAGACTCATCCCAGCTGTGTGACTAGCCAACTCTGTGACCTTGGGAAAATCATATCATCTTTCCAGGTATCAGTATCTTCATCTGCAAAATCAAGATTTTAAACTAAATTATTTCTGAACTAGCTGATAGTCCTCAAATCCAAGGATAGCTTGTTCTCTGTCACTCAATGTTCTGGTGCTAACTCCAATGGAAAAATTAACATATGGTTTCTTCCTTACAGCTAAACAAATGAATGATTATGTTATCCATTATGTAAAAGGAAGACTTCATAAAATACATAAATTTAAAATTGTATGTGTATTACTCAACCAAAAGTTTATTAAGCTATACCCATTGGAGTCCACTAAGGGTAGAAATAATTTGGAAAGACATATATATACACACATATATATATATATATCTCACATGTATATTTTTAAATTTTTAAATTTTTCCCATAAAACAAACACCTTCACCTCAGAGATTTATTCTCTATCATTTTCTCAGGTCATAAGATTTGAAATTAAACAAAGTGGCCACTCAATGACAGTTCTTTACATGGAAGTTTCAATTCCAGGAAATCCAGACTTGAACTCTTAGGTTTCTATCTTCATACCTGTTCCAAAAGAGCAGCTCCTAGAAAGTATAGAATTTTAGGCTGTCAGATTTGATTCAGACAATAGAATACATTGTAATTTTCCACTTTGAAGTCTGACCCTGAAAAAATATATATCTTCATGGTTGTTCTTATTTAAATCATTTTTTGACAGAGTTTTACTCTTGTTACCCAGGCTGGAGTGCAATGACACAATCTGGGCTCACCGCAACCTCCACCTTCTGGGTTCAAGCGATTCTCCTGCTTCAGCCTCCCGACTTGCTGGGGTTACAGGTGCACATCACCACACCCAGCTGATTTTGTATTTTTAGTAGTGACGGGGTTTCTCCATGTTGGTCAGGCTGGTCTCGAACTCCCAACCTTAGGTGATCTGCCCACCTTGGCCTCCCAAAGTGCTGGGATTATAGGCATGAGCCACTATGCCTGGCCTTAACTCATTCTTTACATAAAATATTACATATACATTTCAGAAACATCTCATACATTTTCAGTTACATTTCTCACTATGTGATAATTATATTGAAGGCCCAAGCCAGTGACCTCACTAGCTCTTTTACTAACATAACTATGTTTGCCTGACAGAAAGTCATTAATGATAAGGCCACCTAGGAGCAGAAGAAGAAAAAGAGTTTTTCCCTTATCCCTTCCCTGGTCCAGTCGTGTATTTTTCACATGAGAAGATGGAAAAACTCTCCTCATCCTAATATAATCCATCTGTTGGTGGCAGAACCTCAGAGGCATTAGAAACAGTTCTCTTTTTTGATCAAAATATTCACAGTACTTGAATCATCTGCATGTTAAACAGTGTTCTAAGCAAAATGCACGCCACTTGAATAAGTGTACAGACTTCTAAGAGATCTACCTAGAAATTTGTGGCTTATATCACCTATAAAGTCTGAGAATTTTGTTCATTAAAAAATCATACCGCCTTATCATCACATAGTGCTTATTGTTGATAAAAAGAAAGAAGCAATGTCTCTTGTTTTTAATCTATTATGACAATACAGAATTAGGAAAAATTAGTTTTAATAGAATGTTTGTTTATTGTGCAGTTTCAGAATCAAACTCAGAAAAGTACAGGAGTTGGAAAACTGAGTATAAGCATTTGCTTTGCAATTAATGCATTTGTTCTCATTCAGCAAGTCAATGGCCTCCTCTAGGATCCTGCTACCTCATCCATAAAATAAAAAGGATTTGGGAATTCTAAGTACCCTGCAGTTCAGACACACTAAGATTCTTCATCTCATCCATTGGCTTATAGAGGTGACAATAGGTCTCCTAAAGAGTTTTCAAAAGCATAAAGTAGATAGACTGATTCTTTCCAACATAAGAAAAATAGTAAAACTGTACATAGGACATTATAAAATGACATCAGAGGAGACAGAGGCAATTTGCTCATTTGGGGAAAATAGCAAGATAAGATATGAAGTGCAATGTAGCAGGGGGATGGCAGTGAATCATAACATTGAGGAAAAAGGTTTTGAGTAAGAGGTAGGCAACACATTCTGGAACACAATACATTGTGGAGGGAAATTGTCTAAATATATAAGCTTTAGAGATGGTAAACTAAAGTTCTTGAACCAATGGACTAAATATTTAAAAAAATATGTTCTAGAAGAGGACATTTCTGCATGTATCAAAATATGCACTTCAAAGCCTCTTTCTCCTTTCCTACCACACCAGCCTTGAGATTTTAGCTTCCATTGTTAATAAAGTATAATTCCTGTGACCAACTGATGGCATCGCACATCCCAGGTACCTTATAATAAAATCTCTCCAGCCAAAAAAAAAAAAAAAAACTAACTTGGATTCAAGACTTCATTTCTAGGTAAACTAGCTAATGGGTCAAAGTGAAAAAATCCAAATCCAAAACTTAAGTTTGTTTTGATTTGTTTTTCCCCACACAATTATGACTACCATAATTATGGCTCCAATTAAAGCAGAAACTCTGAGCTCTGGTGGGATTTTCTCTGTGAAGCGGTTTTTACGCTCCCTTTCTTGGTTTTCCAGATTGGCTTGTAACTTCCAAACAAGGTTTAATAGCTGAATCCCAACCGCTGTTAATGGAGAGTGATCTCAATACCAGTGTTGCAGAATGAGTCAAGCATAGATGGGGTTCCAAAATGCAGGACGTTGGATAGAGTTTTAATTCACACTTGGCTCTAGGGAGCCCTATACTCACAAATAAGCCCAAATTTAACTTTAGGTTTCCTCCCTGTCACTTTATCTTTACTACATGCAACCTCCTTTTTTTTTTTTTTGGAGACGGAGTCTCGCTCTGTCGCCCAGGCTGGAGTGCAGTGGCCGGATCTCAGCTCACTGCAAGCTCCGCCTCCCGGGTCTACGCCATTCTCCTGCCTCAGCCTCCCGAGTAGCTGGGACTAACTCTTTAAGAAAGCTTTCTGCTAGGACATATTAGAAAGAAAAATGACACTGAGGATTTGAATAGAGCGAGACATTTTAAATCTCCCCGCTATTAGACTAACCAGCTATCATCATCAGTTATAGTGGTGATAACTGTATCATGGTCTAGCAGATGAGAAATAGGCAAGCAGAAGCCTTTGTTCCAATTCCACCTTGATCATTAGCTCACTGAGATATTTCTCATAAGTAAAAATGTTTCAACCCCCATTTCTAAAGCTTGATTATTAAAGAATTTGTTGTTATTAAAGAATCTGCTGGCTTCACAGAACACATATATGGAATAAGTATATTCTTTTTAAAGTTAATTGAAATGATATGCCCTTATTTTAAAGGTTCCTGTAGGGTAATGAACTTCAACCTACAGAATTTAATAACTTTTACAACCACTTCTTATGGAAACTTAAAATATCTCTTCCTGTCGGAAAGATAGAATTGACATACTTCAAGTTCTTATGTGATGTGGTTAAGTGTAGCTTCGGCTTGTAGTCCAAAAATTCATAATCTATAGACAGAAATTTCAGGAGACAAAGTAGAATTCTATTTTAAAAGCAGGAAAAGTCAAGTAGCATCACCCAAATCTTTCATGAAATCACACCATTTTGAGAAACTGCTCCATCTTACAAACTTCCTGGGTAGTAATCAAAGGTAATCTACTCTCTAGTAATTTCTAACTGTATCATACAGTTGAAAAAAATGAAGACTATGGAGTTATAACATTATAGTGATTGAGCTGCCTAACCCTAGACCTGTTGAACCAGATAATGTGTTTGTTTACTCTGTCAATTCTGTGTGGGAGTTGATAGCTCCAAAAGAGCATCCGTCACTCCCTCCAACTGTCCCATCTAGGAAAACAGCTACGTGCTCATGCACATCAGAATCATTTATACTGCAAAATGTACACAAGTCCTACCCAACCCTCAATATCTTCAGATATGGATAAAATATTCCTTGCTTGGATTAATCTACCTCTCTATTCTACAACCTGAGCCATTAAGATTACTTCTACCATTGCATCCCATCACAAGTTCAGCTTATATTTCTATTGATGGATAAAAGATGTGTTGATAAATAGGGAACAGTAAAACTAGAGAGAGTAATCATTTTTTTTTAGAAAATTATTGAATTTGACCTGACTCCCTAATTCCAACGGGGGACAACTAACTTTTCTTGCTTCCTGATGTGCTCATATTCATCCATATTTTTATTTAACATATTTTGTTTTGTTTTGTTTTCAAGATGGAGTTTCACTCTGTCGCCCAGGCTGGAGTGCAGAGGTGCGATCTTGGCTCACTGCCTCCTGGGTTTAAGCAATTCTCTGTCTCAGCCTCCCGAGTAGCTGAGTTTGCAGGCACCCACCACCACACCTGGATAATTGTTTTTTGTATTTTTAGTAGAGATGGGGTTTCACCATCTTGGCCAAGCTGATCTTGAACTTGTGACCTTGTGATCCACCCGCCTTGACCTCCCAGAGTGCTGGGATTACAGGCGTGAGCCACCTTGCCTGGCCTAACATATGTTTATTGAGACCCTAATATGTGTCAGACACTGAGCGAGGCTTTAGTGTTGCATTGTTGGCTCAAACAGTGTTTGTTCTCCGTGAGTTCATGCTCCAATCTGGCAGAAAGATAAGTAAATGAAGTCATACCTAAGAGATATTACAGGTTCAGTTTCAGATCACCGTAATAAAGCAAATATTGCAATAAAGTGAGTCACACTTTTTTTTGTTTTACAGCACATATTAAGAGTTATGTTTATATTATACTACAGTGTACTTGGTATTCAATAGCAATGTGTCTAGAAATGTACATACTTTAATTTAAAAATATTTTATTCTTAAAAATGCTAATGGACATCTGAACCCTAAGCAAATCATCATCTTTTTTCTGGTGAAGGTTCTTGTTGCAGTATTGATGGCTGCTGACTCATCAGGCTGGTGGCTCCTAAAGGTTCAGATGACTGTGACAATTTCTTAAGATAACAATGAAGGTCACCACATCAATTGACTCTTCCTTTCAGAAAAGTTTTCTCTGTAGAATGTGATGAAGTTTGATAGCATTTTACCCAGAGTAGAACTTCTCTCAATATTGGAATGAATTATCTCAAACCCTGCCACTGCAAACTAAGTTTATGTAATATTCTCAGCCTTTTGTCATCATTTCAACAGTTTTCACAGGCTCTTTACCAAAAGTAGATTCTATCTCAAGAAACCATTTTCCTTGCTTATGCATAAGAAGTAACTACTCATCTATTCTAGTTTTATCATGAGATTGCAGCAATTCAGTCACATCTTCAGACTTCACTTCTAAATCTAGTTTTGAAATCACCTGAAGGTGCTGAACTCATTGGTAATAGTAAGTTCACTAAAGAACACAGAATGTTATAACACTGTAACTCTGATGTGTAAACTACTCTTGTCGTAAGCAGAAAGGCTTAATGAACCAATCAAATGTAATAAGCACAAGTACAACAACTTTTCAAAAAAATACACAGCACAAGGAGATATAAATAGAAAAAAAAACAATAAGTTACAAAGCAGAGGGATAAAATTAGGGCATAGAGTCTTTATCTGTTTTCTTTTTGCTTATTTGTTTGTTTGTTTGTATTGCAAACAGTGTTGTTATTAGCTGCAAATAATAGGTTATAATATACTATTTGCAAGCTTCAAAGCAAAGGTTACTATTTGTAACCTCAGAGCAAAAACCGTGTAACAGATACACACACACATAAAGCAAGAAATTTAATTATATCATCAGGCAAAATCACCTTCACAGAAGGAAGATGGGAAGGAAGAAAAAGAAGACCACAACACAACAAGAAAACTGACAACAAAATGGAAGGAGTAAGTCCTTACTAATCAATAATATCATTGGGTGTAAATGGGCTGCACTCTCCATTCAAAAGACACAGAGAGGCTGAAAGGACAAAAGGAAAAAAAACAAAAAAACAAAAAATAAAAAACCCAGTGATCTGTTACCTACAAAGAACGTACTTCACATAAAGATGGAAAATAAAGAGATGGAAAAAGTTATTCCATGTCAATAAAAACTGAAAAGAACAAGAGTAGTATACTTTTATATCAGACAAAATAGATTTCAAGACAAAAGCTATAAGAAGAGACAAAGAAAGTCACTATATAATAGTAAAGAGGTCAATGCAGCAAGAGGATAAAATCATTTAAAATTCATAGGTACATAACATTGGAGGACCAAGATATATAAAGAAAATATTATTAGAGCTAAAGAGAGAAATAGACCCCAATACAATGAAATCTGGAGACCTCGACACCCAACTTTCAACAATGCAAAGATCTTCTAGACAGAAAACCAACAAAGAGAATAGTGAACTTAATCTAATTGGCCTAAAAGATATTTACAGAACATTTCATCTAACAGCTGCAGAATACACATTCTTTTCCTCAGAACATGGATCATTCTGAAGAATAGGCTACATACGAAGTCACAAAACAAGTCTCAAAACATTTTTTAAGTGGAAATAACATTAAGCTCCTTCTCTGACTATAATGGAATAAAACTATAAATCGATAACAAGAAGAATTTTGGAAAACTATATAAATACATGGAAATTAAACAATATGCTCCTGAATGACCAGTGGATCAGTGAAGAAATTAAGAAGGAAACTGAAAAATTTATTGAAACAAATGACAATAGAAGCACAACACACCAAGACCTATGGGATACAGCAAAAGCAGTACTAACAGGAAAGTTTATAGCTATAAAGGTTACATCAAAAAAGAAACAAAACTTCAAATAAAAACCTAATGCTGCAACTTAAGGAACTATAAATACAAGTGCAAATCAAACCCAAAATAAGTAGAAGAAAAGAAATAGTAAAGATCAGAGTAAAAATACATACAATCAAAATGAAGAAAGTTATAGGAGAGATCAATGATACGAAAAGTTGGTTCTTTGAAAAGTTCACCAAAATTAACAAACCTTTAGCCAGAAAATGAAGAAGAAAAAGATCAAAATAAATACAATTAGAAATGAAAAAGGAAACATGATAACTGATATTGCAGAAATTCAAAGACTGTTTAGTGGCTACTATGAGCAACTACATGTAAATAAATAGAAAAATCTAGAAGAAATGGATAAATTCCCAAACACATACAACCTACCAAGATTGAACCTGAAGAAATTCAGAACCCTTGCAGACCAATAACAAGTAATGATATCTAAGTCATAATAATTAGTCTCCCAGTAAAGAAAAGTCTTGGACCTGATGACCTCATTGCTAAATTCTACCAAACATTTTAAAGAACAAAAAATATTAATCCTACTTAAACTATTCCAAAAAATATAGAAGAAAGAAATAGTCCAAACTCATTCTGGAAAGCCAGTATTACCCTGGTACCAAAATCACACAAAAACACATCAAAAAAAGAAAACTATAGGCTAATATATTTGATGAATATTGATTGAAAAATTCTTAATAAAGTACTAACAATCTGAATTCAATAATGAAATAAAAAGATCATTCATTAGGACCATGTGGAATTTATCCCTGGAATGCAAGTATGGTTCAACATATACAAATCAATTAATGTGATACTTCATATCAACAAAAACAAAAAGAAAGATCATTTCAATTGATGCTGAAAGCATTTTATAAAATTCTACATTTCTTCACGATAAAAAAAAATTCTCAAAAATCAGGATAAAACGCACATACTTCAACATAATAAAAGCCATATATAACAGATCCACAGCTAGTATCATACTAAACAGGAAAAAAACTGAAAACATTTCTTCTAAGATCTGAAATACGACAGGACGCTCACTTTCATAACTATTATTCAACATATTACTGGAGATCCTAGCTAGAGCAATCAGACAATAAAAAGAAATAAAGGACATCCAATTTGTGAAAGAAGTCAAATTATCCTTGTTTGCAGATGACATGATGTTATATTTGGAAAAACCTAAAAACTCCACAAAAATCTATTAGAACAGATAAGCAAATCCAGTAAAGTTGCAGAATACAAAATCAACGTACAATAATCAGTAGCATTTCTACATGCTGACAGTGAGCAATCTGAAAAAAATTTTAAAGGTAATACCATTTACAATAGCCACAGATAAAATTAAATATCTAGAAACCAACCAAACAAATGAAAGATCTCTACAATAAAAACTATAAGACACTCATAAAAGAAACTGAAGAGGACACCAAAGAATGGAAAGATATTTCATGTTCACGGATTGGAAGAATCAATATTGTTAAAATCTACATACTACTCAAAGCAATCTACATATTCAATGCCATTTTTATCAAAATACCAATGACAGTCTACACAGAAATAGAAAAATATCCCAGAATAGCCAAAGATAACCTAAGCAAAAAGAAAAAAACTGAAGGAATAACATTACCTGACTTCAAATTATATTAGAGAGCAATAGTAACCTAAACAGCATGGTACTGTTACAAATCCAGATACATAGACCAATGTAACAGAATAGAGAACCCAGAAAAAATCCCACACACTCACAGGAGATTCATTTTCAACAAAGGTGAAAAGAACATATTGAAAAGTCTCTTCAATAAATGGTTTTAAGAAAAATGGATATCCATATGCAGAAGAAAGAAACTAGGCCTCTATCTCTTGCCATACACAAAAATCAAATCAAAATGGATTAAATACTTAAATATAAGATCTCAAACTGTGAAACTACTACAAGAAAACATTGCGGAAATTCTCCAGGATGTGGTCTGGGCAAAAATTTATTGAGTAATACCCCATAAGCACAGGCAACCAAAGCAAAAACTGGACCAATGGTATCATGTCAAGTTAGAAATCTACTGCACAGCAAAGGAAACAATCAACAAAGAGAAGTGACAGTCCACAGAATGGGATAAAACATTTGCAAACTATCCATCAGACAAAGAATTGATAACCAGAATATACAAGGAGCTCAACCAATTCTACAGGAAAAAATCTAATAATTTAATATAAAAAAAAGGGGCAAAAGATTTGAATACACATTTCTGAAAAGAAGACATACAAATGACAAACAGGCATATGAAAAGGTGCTCAACATCATTGTTTATCAGAGAAATACAAATCAACACTACAAGGTATCATCTCACCCCAGTTAAAATGGCTTTTATACAAAGGTCAGGTAATAACAACTGCTGGTAAGGATGTGGAGAAAAGGAAACCCTCCTACACTCTTGGTAGGAATGTAAACTAACACAACTGCTACAGAGAATGGTTTGGAAGCTCCTCAAAAATCTAAAAATAGAGCTAATTTAGGATCCAGCAATCCCACTGCTAGGTGTATACCCAAAAGAAAGAAAGTCAGCATATCAAAGAGATATCTGCACTCTCATGCATGTTGTAGCAGTGTTTCAATAGTCAAAAGTTAGAAGCAAATAAGTGTCCATTAACAGATAAATGGATAAAGAACATGTAGTACTTATACACAATGGAGTACTATTCAGACATAACGAATAATACATGGATGAAACTGGAGGTCATTATTCTAAGTGAAATAAGCCAGGCACAGAAAGACAAACCTTACACGTTTTCACTTATTTGTGAAAAATAAAATAAAATGAGAGATATGTGTTTCTTCCCATCACTTGAACATTTAGAGGTGTACTTTCAATATTTTTGTATCTCAGGGAATAGGGAGGCCCAAAGAGAGGGAGAGAGATGGAGAAACAGCTTTTTACTGGAGCAGTCATAACACATCCAGTACTTACTGATTAAGTCCATTGTCTTATGTGGGAGCAGTTAGTGGTGCCTCAAAACAATTAGAATAGTAACATCAAAGATCACTGATCATAAATCACTATACCAGATACAATGATGAAAAACTTTGAAATATTGTGAGAACTATTAAAATGTGACACAAAGACACAAAGTGAGCACATGTTGTTGGAAAAATGGTGACGATATCCTTGTCAGACATAGGGTTGCCCCAAATCTTCGATTTGTAAAAGAAAAAACACTATCTGAGAAGTACAATAAAATGAGATATGCCTGTTAATAGCAGTTCACTGTGACAAATGCTATGTTAGATGAGTCCATGATGCTGAGGGTAGAAAGGAGGTAAAGAAAGGTTTTCTGAAAAATTATTCTAAGTTGAGTCATTATCTAGCAATGAGGGTGAAGAAGGTTTCCTGGGACCTTGAAAATGGTCCAGTATGTCTCATGAGACCAAGAGGAGAGAATGAAGGGATAGAAGCAAATAGAGTTTGTCTTTCAAAGAAGTTCTGAGATCCACTCATGGCATGATATTAAGCTCTCTGTGTATACGTATATTATGAACCAAAAAATAAAACATGGCATCAATTAAGGACAGTAGAAAATGTCTGTTTGGTTCAGCTATAAAGATGGTGTATACATTTTTCTGAATGTCAATTTTACAGCTGAGAATTAATGCAAAAACATGTTCATTGATGGGAAACATAAATTTTAATTCCTTTTTCACGGATTTGATACTAAGGCGGGAGACATCCTTAAGTAACAGAGAAGTAATGTTCCCATTTCACAAGTGAAGAAATTGAAAGATAAAGTTCAGATAGGTTAAATCTTGATATTCACAATTAAAAGCAGAATTAAAATTTACTAATATCAAATAAGCATGTCTAGTAACAAATGGCATGCCACAATTATCACTTGGCATACACTCCAGAAGAGCTAGGCTCTTGCTCTGACTTGAAGTGATATTTAGGCAAATGGCTACCTAGTCTTGAAATGATAAGTAAGGTCCCTTTTATTTCTAACCTTCATCGATTCTTAAATATTTTACTTTCAAGTACAAATAATTTTACTATTACCTACCAATTTTAGAAAAATATAAATGATAGAATATTCTACTATGTTTAATTGAAAGTATACCAACCTGTTAAATAGGTCAGTCTAAGCTTTTTCTGTGTAAGTTTTAAGATTTCCAATTGCACCATGGTACTAAAGATTGGATGACAAGAAGTATTGCTGAGTACAGAACTGTTCCCAAGCAAATGTCTAAGCAGTTGTTACAGGGGAGCTTCCTCATGTTCCCTATGGTTATTTTCTATTTACTTTCACCTCAGTATTTTCACCTGTGGGTGCTGTGGGTCTAGATGGAAAGTGTTAGAAAACCTACATACAAGCGTTCCCTAGACTTCAGCAGACATCATCTTATCTGGGAGCAGTTTATATAAATCTTGAAACACTTAACAATTGAAGATTTTTATGTCATTTTTTCTACTCTAGGAATAAAATTGCTCCTTATAAAAGTGACCATGTGGCTTGTGTTTATTGAGCACTTACTATAGGCCTTTCATCTCTCTAAGTACTTTCCATATATTCTCTAATTTGATTCTTATAACAACCTTATAATTACTCTTACTATATTTCTAATATCTATTTCACAAATAAAAAAAAATTGGAGGGGGGGTGTAACATAGAGACACTAGTCAACTTGTCCAAAATTGTACATCTAGTAAGCTATTCTGTCAGAATTCAAATCTAAGCTATCTGATTCAGGAAACTGGCTTCAGGTTTTTTTCTAGTTGTGAAGATACTTCACACTTTGTGAAGCAATGTTGTGTTTACAAAACATTCTCACATTCTTTTCTGTCTCTGGAACTGACACAAACCATCCAAGATTATTAGAACAGTTATTCAGATCTTCACTTTAGAGAAACAGCTAAGTCTCCAAAGGATGATTGATTTAAGCTCTTAGAGTCAGAATCCTCTAGGTTCACTGATTCATTTACTCTTTCTAGAAGAAGATATTTCCCGTCCTACACATGTTATATTTTTGCAAGAGAAGTAAAATAGGAGTGGAAACACATCCCAAGCACCATTCCCAACTATTTCTCTTAGCTTTTTAGGAGCCAAAATTTGGTTAAGGAAATTACCAGAGGACAGCACTTTGATGTTGTAAAATGCAGCTATAGCTGAAAGGAACTGTTGTGAGTCCATGAGAACAAATACATTCAATGGGAAATGTAGCAACCATACTTGGGTTATTCTCACCACATACCCTATGTGAGGAGACATGTTCGTAAAATCAAGGAGTTTGACACTATAGCAAATCAGGACTAACAACGGCATAAGCAAGAAGCAGGATAGTGTGTGCAGAATATATTAAATGCCTGCCAACCTAGGCTAGTTACTCAAAGTCATATAATTCCAAATGTTTTGTCAGAAAAGAAATCAGTAGGCTTGAACTACTCCACACAGGGTGTGCTGTGTAGCAAAATCAAAATCATAAATCTGTTAGAGTAAAGATTTTCAGATACCTGAATGAGGGAAAAGTTTCCTGGAAGCATCTGAGAGGAAGTTGGCACAGTGTGGGAGAAAATCCCGAAGATCAGAAAGAAGGGGACCCAGATTCCAATTACTGCTTTTGGTTTCATTTGTGATGACCTTTTACAAAAGCCTTTTAACCTTGTCATGATCACTTATCACTTGGGAATTACATATCTGTCCTGCTTGGTTTGACAACTTAATATGACATTCATGTGAGAAAGGAGTTGTGAAAGAAATTTATAAGTTGGCTGGGCATGGTGACTCTTGCCTGTAATCCCAGCACTTTGGGAGGCTGAGGCAGAAGGATTGCTTGAGTCTGGTCATTTGAGACCAGCCAAGAAAACATAGCAAAACCCCATGTCTACAAAAAATTTTAAAAATTGGCTGGGTGTAAAGTGGCACACACCTGTGATCCTAACTACTTGGAGCCCAAGGCGACAGGGTCACTTGGGCCTGGGAAGTTGAGGTTGCTGTGAGCCAGTGCACTCCATCTTGGTGACAGAGCTAGACTCTGTCTCAAAAAAAAAAAAAGAAAAAGAAAAAGAAAAGAAAAAGAAAAAGGAAAAGGAATTGCTTTTAGATAGGTCAACTGTACAGAATATGTCTAGGAAGACACATTTACTGACAGCTATTAAATCTAATGAAAAGGAAACCATTAGCCAGAGGTTGTTTCTGTAATCAGAACTTCGAGATAAGCAAACCAACACCCAATTCAATGTAAATAGTAAAACAAAACTTAATAATTCATAAACGGCAAACTAACCTCTAACAAGGGACTTTCCACCAGATAATACCTAAATAAGGCAAAGTATAGGCAAAGTCTAGGTGTAGCCAGCCAAGTACTTTCTCTTCTTTGCTTCCATATTCCATCTTTAAAAGCTCACTGCCCATGCTACAGAGAAGAGCACAGAGTTCTCTGAACTTCTTCCGGTTCTGAGTGCTGCCCAATAAATACACATATACATATATATACACATGTATATACACATATACATATGTATTTATATATACACACATATATGTATATGTACATTAAGGAAATTACTGGGTGACTACATATACATACATATATGTGTGTGTACCTATATAGGTATGTGTACATATACATAGTATGTGCATACATATATTTCTTTGTTTACATATACTGTATCAAATTTAATTTGTCTACAGTTTTTCTTTAAAGCAGATATAATAAGCTTTGCACTATGTTAGGCACTTCTGAGTTTCCCTGATTGTGTGTCATTACCATTTTACTGATAAGAAAATTTAGTCTCCAAGAGGTTAATGATTTTTCTTAGGATTACACAGCTAGTAATTTGTAGCACAGAAATTCAAATCTATATGTAGTCTACCACAAAAGAAAAAAAAAAAAAAGGAATGGAAGAGACAGATGAAAGAGTCAGAGAAACGGGTGAACTGGAACAGGGCAGCATCATGATGTCCTAGGGTGGAGAGAAAGCTTTCCCCTTGGGCCGCTGAAGGTTCACCGAACCATCAACTCACAAAAGGCAGATTAATTGGAGAAAAAGCATCCAAATATATTTAACATGCAAATGGAGAGAATCGGAATGATTACTCCCTCCCCAAGAGGATTCAGAAGCATGTAATCTTGGCAAAACAGGTTACGGGACAGGGTAGGAAAGCAATTCTGTTGAGGGGAATACTAGAGAGAATGAATGGATCAGGGAACAGAGATTAACTGTATTATATTGTGAAAAGGTCTGTTTAGGTGTGGTTACATTCTTGGTCTTACAGGGAGAAGAAGAAAAAAAAACAATTTTTCTCCCTTTGGGTCTGGATCTTAGGCAGATAAAGGAACTTCAACTTCTTTGGGAGAAAAGTTTGGGGGAGAGGTCAGAGAGACCTTGAGGCATCTTCAGTTCAGCATGTCAAAATGCCATATTCTGGGGTATCATTTTCTCTCTCTCTCTCGTTTTTTGTTTTTTGTTTTTTTGTTTTTTTTTTTTTGACAGAGTCTCGCTCTGTCACTCAGGCTGGAGTGCAGTAGTACCATCTCAGCTCACTGCAAGCTCCGCCTCCCGGGTTCACGCCATTCTCCTGCCTCAGCCTCCCGACTAGCTGGGACTACAGGCGCTCGCCACCATGCCCGGCTAATTTTTTGTATTTTTAGTAGAGACAGGGTTTCACCATGTTACCCAGGATGGTCTAGATCTCCTGACCTCATGATCCGCCCGTCTCGGCCTCCCAAAGTGCTAGGATTACAAGCATGAGTCTCCACGCCCCGCCTCTGGGGTATCATTTTCTGAACCCCAGCAATGGACAGTGGATGAGAAATTTTCAAGGAAGAAATAATTTGATGTTTGAGACCTGGAGAGGTCACCTGAGACCTTTAGAGGTCCAACTTCTATGAGTCTTATGATGACATACAATTCATATTTCAAGGCAGCTTAAGCCATCTGTTCATTCCCTAAATAAACTAATTTGCTTCTGTTCTTCCACAGTGAGAAGCTGTACTCTTCTTCGTACGGACTACCTTCTTTACTATAACAGAGACTTTGTGAAATGATCAGATGGATGGATCAGAGTGAACCTGTGACCATTCTCAGGAAAACTATCTCATGGTACTTGTCCTGTGAAAAGAGGAAGAGAGATACACCAAGTGCATTTTCTCCTCCTCCTCCTAATTCTCCTCCTTCATCATTATCATCATCATCATCATCATCATGAAAGCTGGAAAACTCCTCTAGTTTTCAGTAAGTCATTTAGCCTTTCTCATTATATTGCCTCTATTTGTAAAATAAGACGGTTGGATCAGGCTATTTCTGCAGTCCTCCTCAGCTTTAAAATTTGAGAGAATTGTAAAATTAATCACAGTGAGCTCACTCTGTATAAGACACAGGGAAAAGAACATGACCATAAATCATAATCCTTACCTTCAAGGGGCCTAAAACTAGAGGGTATCTGGAAAAGTTGGGAATCACAACAAAAATTAACTGAAAACATCACTAGGAAATACTAAAATCTTAATATTATCTTATATGATATTCAATCACATTTACCATTGAAGGTTAGATTGGGCTATTTACCTCTGTTTTATTAGATAACCCTTTACTTCACTACTTCTGCCCATATACTCTTTCATTTTCATTTTTCAAAATTATATTTATGATTGAAAGCCCACGCCTCAAATGTCTTCTCCTTCAAAAGGCTTCCTTCCCTCAACAAAAAGGATCTCACCATTCTTTATATTCCAGGTTAACTTCCTGATTTACCTGTACAATACCATAGCCTGGAAGCCCCTGAGATGCATTCTTTTTTGGAAGGGGCCTGATTTTGAAGTTTGACTCAGCCACTGATTAGTGAGCAGGCTTTCCTAAGCCTTCCTTTCCTCTCTAGTAAAGTAGGTCTGATTGTAATCTCTTCCTCACAGGACCATTGTACAAATTAAAGGAGATAACATGAATGGTTTGGTAGCAACTCAATGAATGTATCTGAATCCTCCCGTCAATTTACTCTGCTGTCCATTCCAGTCAGTTATGTATCTGTTTTACCCTGTCTGGTCGCGAGTGGAATCTGAGGACCGAAACTCCTCTCTTACCCATCTCTGTGCATTTTCCTCTTTGCCCCTGCTCCTTCCTCCAACCCAGTTCCTAGCACGGTTTCTTCATTTATGTGTAAATTTTATCAAAGTGGTGTCAGTCTGTGCAAATCATCTTCTGAAGTCTGTTAAGAATGTTCAGCAATGTATACTTCAACAGTAACAAGGACAGTGTGGAAAACTCTTGTTTTCTTCCTACTCTCCAATTCTTATGCTTCCTTCTACTGCTTTGGAGAGGAGGCTAGAATCAGAGTCATTTCACCATAAGAAAATCATCCATTTTTTAATGAAAACCCCCATCATTAAATATTCAACCCTGGCACAATCCCTAAAGGAGAGAACCCATTCCTGCAATGCACTTGGCCAATTGTGAGCCCTGACTTGTTGAACACAGACTCTTCCCTGACCCTGAAAGACAATTGGCAGGATCCCTGAATAACGAAGTATGAATGCTCACCATTGTGCTATCTGTAGCTACACCAGCTCCTACCTAATCTTTTGTTCCTTTTCATTGGTCTCCTTTGCAACTTTCTGAAGATTTGGCAGTTTTCCAGTGTGTCCAACCTATGAAGCTGTGAATACCTGACTGAGAAACACAAAATGTGTTTATAGGACTTCTGATGGCTTCTCATCTAACCCATAAATAAGAAATGCATTTCAACATTTATCAGAAAACACTCCATCTCCCAGATTCAATTGACAGCACAAATTTACTTCCCAGAAGACAGCACCAAAATCTCAACATTGGCATATTCAATCAAGCACACACATGCAGCTGCATTGTGTTAACAAAAGTGAAACATCATTAGGTCGCGTACTCTGAGTGACAATATCCTTGAATGATCATTTCTGTGAGAAATTAAGCAGTGAGAAATTCAGTTTGGTTGTATTTGAGCATTACAAACAGCTAGTCTGTTTATATCAGCTAGGCTTTGATGTTACGACTTTCTGTAACTGCAACCACAGGAAAAGCAGGATGAATACAGGGTTGATAAGGTCACAGATATAAAAATCAGATAGAGTTCTGTTCTACTAGCTACATAATGTATACTTTGGGAAGTTACTTATATTTCTAAGCCTCAGTTTCCCCATAAAAATAAAAATGGCAAGCAATATGAAAACTATCTAATAGAATATTTGTGACACTAAATTGTAGTAATGTATATAAATCACTTAGCCTAGTATGTGGCATTTATTAACACCCAACCAAAAGTGTAATTTAAAAAAAAGACTCATATCCTTTACATGACAGAAATATTAAGACCAAAATGGTTACTGAGCCCTCAAAGGTATTATCTCATTCTGGCTGAGCTATCTGTACCTGGAGAAAAACCTAGAAAGACTATTTTGCTCCAAGTTTCTCGACCCTATCTTTATTTTTTTATCCTCTATACACTAGGACCTGTGATCAGGCCAGGATTAGCTAGTGTTCTCTAGGATTAACGTTTTCGGCAGCTGTGAATGATTGGGTAAGATAATTGTTTATGTGTCTGCCTCTCCTGCTAGAATGCGAACTCTCAAGGGCAAGGGCTATGTCTTTCTTTATCCTACCTGTTAGTGATCAACAGGAGAAGGCCACTGCTTAACTGTTAGTGTCAGGCCAGCTCCAAACTGATACTTCTTAGGAACTTCTTTTCTTTTCTTTTCTCTTTTCTTTTCTTTCTTTTCTTCTCTTTTGTTTCCTTCCTTCCTTCCTTCCTTCCTTCCTTCCTTCCTTCCTCCCTCCCTCTCTCCCTCTCTCTTTCTTTCTTTTTTCTTTCTTTCTCTTTCCTTTTTTTTTTTCTTTGATAACTAATTTATCTCATAGATGAAAAGGACTAGGAAGCCCTTGCCATCATGCCATGTGTTTTATTTACATGCTTCATCTCATTTAAGTTTCACAATGATCTATGAGATAAACCATTTCTGTTATTCCCATAGTATATACAAGAGAAGTGGGGATTACAAGGGTTAAATAAATTTGTCAAAGGTCTTCCAGGAAGTGACTGAGCTTGGATCCCAAGCCAGATCTTGCTTTGTATATAATGCCGCATTACATCCATCTGAAGTATTGATGGATGTAATGAAGCTGGATAATTGCTATGAAAGATTATTTATGGATTTCTCTATTATGTTTTCAGTTTTTGTATGTATTTTATCCCAGATCACAGCAACTGACTCCCCTTGAAAGTTAGAGAGCTCAAAACTGATTTATCAATACAACCACCTCATATGACCAGATTTTCACAGGGTCAACTCTGATCGTTTTATTCTCAGAGTTCAAGTCTCAGCATTAAAATGTATAGCATCAGTATAACCTATCCTGTAGAAAGCTACCCAATATGTGCCAGGGCATGCTCCTTACCCCACACATCCTTACTGACCGAGGTTTCTAGAAGAGGAGACCCTATATGCAATGTTGGTCCACTATTTCTCCATTTTTCTATGGCTTAAGTAAAAGAAGATATTGACTTTGGGACGTCAGCTCAGAGATTGATCAAAGATGTCTCAGTGGATAGGAATATATGCTCTTAGCTGGGGAGTAAATGCCAGCTCTCACTTAAAATACATCCAGGGACCTTACTTACTGCAAAAGTCCCTTCCAACTTTGAGGTCCTAAGAGATCACTAGAGATATGTGAAAGACCTCTGTACATTGTCCCACCACAGGCCCAGTTTGTATTAATTCTCAGGTGAAGACACATGAAACGGGTTTAACCTATTTTTAGATAGCCCAGAAATCAGTCAGTGGGGAGCCAAGAAAAGCTTTGAGGATGATAAAGTCATTTACTTTGTATTAACAGAAGTTGAGAAGTCCTTTTCTGGAATCTTTATTTGTAAGTCCACAATGCCTCCCTAACCAAAATAAATCCTGTCCCCCTGCCTCTTTTCTTCATAAGCCCCTGCTTACTGCACAGTATTCTCTATCCCCAAATATGTCTGGCTAATTGATCCTCTTAATATTACTGGGTGACTTTCTCAGATGATTTCTTCCTAACCTTTTTGGCTGCTTATAATCCTATTAGCAAGCTCCTATCGTAGAACATTAATGTGGTTGTATCTGATTTAATTGTTAGCCAATACCCTACAAAATGCAGTAGCTTATTAGTGATTTTTATGTCATGTGGTTTTAGCAAAATTGAATGATAATGAGATGTGATTGGGTGGAAAATTATAGCAATAGGGTGCTTGCCTTCTATAATTGCAGCGTAGTCTTTAGTTAGGAATGGGACTCTCAGAATTTCTTTTACTTAACAGTGATTTCTAAGACATGGAAAAGCACTGTGTATTTACAATTTATCTAGTAGATGATTAAGTGACTTTCACTGGTGGATGGTGAGACAGCCTTGCAAATCATAGAAACGATCAAGGAAAGCAGAAGGAAGATAACAGCGGCATTGTCTCATCTGAAGCTTCATTTATTACCCTCCCCCATAAATGAAGTAGAAAGGAATATAGGATCATGTTAATAATGGTGGTCTTATCTAAAATAAACTTATTAAATGAGACAGATTCTTTATTAACTAGTCAGGAGTCAAATGATTAAACAGCTTTTCTTGCCATTGAATTTCTAACAGAAATCAATGTACATTATACAGTTGCAGCAGCTGAGATTGCAAAAGCCCAAGGACAGCGTAAAGACTGTGATTTACTGAAATATTTTATCAGCATAATGGTCAAGAGATGCAGTTCAGTTTGTCTGTGGGGTACAGTTTATCTTATTCATTTTTGTATGTGTTAAAAAAGCTACTTGAATAAACTTCCCAATTGTAATATTCCTGTTGCGAAACCATAACTGTCCAACTGAAAAGAATTGTCCACATTCAGGACATTTTTAAGAATGAAAAATTGCTTTATGGAGACTTACATATTGTCATTCTATTGTAGACGGTGCTACCCAATGAGTTTGGCATGGTTTACAACCAACACGATGACAAAGCGTTGTTAGACACAATGCCAGGTGCTGGCTGTACCTCTGCACAACACTTAAGAGGCATAGAAAATACTGCAGTTTATGCTCTCGCATAAATCAAACAACTCACTTGACCTTTTATGCAAACTTTCTTTAACGCCTACAGCTTTTGGGAGTTTGTACAAACAATTGTCTTTCCAATCTAAAATTAAGAGAATGATGTAAAATTTAAAAACAAGAAAAAATATGAACTTAAAGTACAATGATCAGCAGCTGAAGAATTTCCTTCCCCCTTGATTATCAGCAAAGAAAGTTGATTTAATTACTTGTGAAATGTCTACTTCTTAAAAGGATTTAAAGTGGCTTACAATAAAAGCCATATATAATCAAAAAACCACTTATCTAATACTATGTATCAAACTAATCCAAGACTTAATGGTATAAAATAACAAGCACTTTATTCTGCTCACAATTCTACGTGTCAAGACTTGGGAAATAAAACAGCAGGATGGTTTGCCCTTGCTCCACAATTTACTGGGGGTGATTTGAACAACTATAAATTTCTGGGATCATATGTGTAGAGCCTCAGGTTGTTTGGGTCTTCTCCATGCCACCCCTGCTAGGGACGGAATGCTCAAAGTGGCCCATCATTTATGTCTCTGGTTCTGCTGGAATGACTAGGACAGCTGGGGCTGCCCAGGACTGTCACGGACTCTTCCCAGGCAGCTTCCTCACAGTATGTCATCTTGGGATGGTTGGGCTTAACATGGCAGCTAGTTGTCCCTCATGATCCAAGAGGTGTGAGCAGAAGCTGGAAATCTTCTAATGAGTGACCCTCTGAAGTCCCAGAACCCTCCATGTGTATCCTCCACCACATTCTAGTGGACAAACAGATCACTAAGTCAGCCTTGACTCAAAGGAGAGAAATTAGACAATACTTCTCAGTAGAAAAGAGTAGCCCCAAATATACGGTCATCTTACTTTACACCATAGGCATAAGGTGATTAGCAATGAGAATTTTAAAGTAAGAGGAGCTGTACCATTGAGGAGACAAACAATTATCCTAGAAAAAGAGGTTAATGACACCTTCTACTATAAGCATAGAATTTAACCTTGAGCCTCCTAGTGATCAAGGAAAAAGAAAAAGGAAGAACCAGCAACATAATGTTTATTATTTCAAAAAATAAGAGTAAGGTTTTTCCTCAATTATTTTCCAAAGTCTAGAATAATAATCAGCAAACATAGAGCACAACATGTATATTTGACACTGTTCCTTTCTTCCTAAATCTCCCTGTTCGTCTCAGTATCCCAGTCTACCTTCGTGGTGGTAGTCATTCTAGATAGGAAAGTTACTGCTTAGAATGCAGGCTGAGATTAAGAGGGGTGGAAGAAAGAAAGAGGAGAAATGAGGGTAAGCTGAGACAAACACAAAGCAAATAAATGAGCACACAGAGAGAAAGAGAGGGAACGAGAGAGAGCGAGCAAGAGAGACAGTGAGAGAGAAAGAGAGAGAGAACTAGGCGGACAGAGTTTGGCTTGCTCAAACTAAAATGTCTCTAAGGGCTTCTTTGGCAGGTACCTAAAATATCTGCAACACATGAAGCCAAAATGATAGAAAGAAGCGGATCCTCTATCAAATGGAAATGTGCATACCACATCTAAAAGCATCAAGTTATTTTTTATTATTGATTTAATGCCAAATATACCCATTTTTATGGCTGACTTTAGGCTGCTCATGAATGTCAAGTTACATCCCTTGAATTTACTTCTGTGGAGAAATTCTGAGCTCTGAGTATGAATAATTATACTGCTAGATTTTTCAGGTCTCTCTTAGTAGAGAGACCCTCCAGGATGGCATTGAGGGCTGATCATAGGGATTCACATAAATGACCTCCTTCTGTTCTCAGCTACTGAGAAATAGGACCTATCACCTTCTGAAAGAGTCATTTTGGAAAAAATAAGAGGAGAAATTATTAATGCTCATAAGGGATAAAATAATGAACTAAATGAAGCTAGTGCCAAATTCTCTTGCTGATCCAGAGCCTTAGAACTGAGAAATGCATCAATGTATTTTGTAATGCATGCTACCACCATGCCATTTACCTCTGATTGTTACCTTTTAGACATCTAATGTGCTATAAAACAAAAAATGACCATAATGTGTTCTTTACTAATAGAAATACAAGCACTGTTAGCACTCCTTAAATTCTGACCAAAGGGTTCTTTTCCTTTTCTTCTTGCTCCTCCTTTTCATGGGCTATCATTAGAACCAATAAATACTCAGAAAAGTACCATACATTCTTGTTTACTTTCTTTTAAAAAATGTGTATATTTAAGGTATACAACATATTGTTTTGATATGCATATACATAGTGAAATAATTACTACAGCTAAGCAAATTAACATTTCATCACATTCCATAGCTACTGTGTGTGGGGGGGGGGGGTAAAAAGCACCTGAAATCTACTCTCTTAGCAAATTTTCAGTGCACAAAACAATATTATTAACTACAGTCCTCTTCCCATACATTAGATCTCTAGACTTATTTATTCTACCTGACTGCAATTTGTACTTTTTGATCTATTTCTCCTTGCCTCCCACTTCCTGCCTTTGGTAACCAACATTCTACTCTGTTTCTACGTATTTGTCTTTTGTAGAAGATTACATATATAAATGATATCATGCAGTATTCTTTTTCTGTGTTTGGCTTATTTGACTTAGCATAATGTCCTCCAGGTTCATTCAGTTGTTGCAAATGGCAGTATCTCCTTCTAAAGGCTGAATAATATTTCTTTATACATTAATCTGTTGAGGTTACGTACATTGTTTCTATATCTTTGTTATTGTGAATATGCTACAATGAATATAGAAGTTCAGCTATCTCTTCAACATACATACTTCATATTCTTTGGATACACACCCAATAGTGGACTTGCTGGATTAAATGATGGTTCTATATTGTGGTTCTAGCTTTAATTTTTGGAGAGACCTACATACTATTTTCTATAATGTTTTACCAGTTCATATTCTCATCCACAGTGTACAAGGGTTCTCTTTTCTCTTCACCTTCACCAACACTTATCTTTTTGATAAAAGTCATTCTAACAGATATGAGGTGATATTTCATTGTGGTTTTGATTTGCATTTCCCTGATGGTTAGTAATGTGCATCTGTATCATAATCTATAGAAGAAAACTGTAAGTACTTTCTCTAAAATCTGGTACAAGGCAAGGATGCCCAATGTCAACACTTTTATTCAGCATAGTATTAGAAGTTCTAGCCAGAGTAGTTGGAAAAATAAATAAATAAATAGCATACAAATCAGAAAGGAAGAAGTAAATTTATTTGTCTGCAGATGCCATAATTCTATATATCTAGGACCTTAAAGTCTCCACCAAAACAAAACAAAACAAAAAAACCTGTTAGAACTAACAACTGCATTGAGTAAAGAAATAGCATACAAAATCAACATGTAAAAATCAGTTGTCTTTCTTTATATAAGGATCTTTCCGAAAAATAAATCAAAGAAACAATCTTATTTAAATGGCATCAAAATTAAAATATTTAGAAATAAATTTAACCAAGGAAGTGAAAGATCTTCTCAAACAAAACTACAAAATATTGATGAAAAACACTGAATAAGACACAAACAAATGGAAAGACATCCTGTGTTCATGGATTATAAGAATTAATACTGTTAAAATGTCTGTATTATCCAAAGCCACATACAGATTCAACACAATACTTACCAAAATTTCAGGGGCATTTTTCATAGAAAAAGGAAAAACAAATCTAAAATTCGTTTGGAACCACAAAAAAACCCAAATGTCCAAAACAACCTTGAGAAAGATAAACAAAGTTGGAGGCAACACACTGCCTGATTTTAAGTTATATTACAAAGTTATAGTAATCAAAACAGTATGGTACTCATATACACACAGAAACATAGGCCAACAGAATAAAGAGCCCAGAAATAAACCCAAGCATATATAGTCAACTAATTTTCAATAAGGCCATAAAGAAGAAACAATGAGGAAAGGATAGTCCCTTCAGTAAATCATGCTAGTACTCTTTCTTTTTAATCAAAAATATTTTTTCTTAAAACATGCTGCTATTTATTGCTACAGTTTCTCTCTTCCTTTTTTACAAGTATGTGGCAGAGGCTGACAGTGTTTCTAATTTTCTGAACTCCCCTTAGGCTAATACATCTTTGATTTATAGCAGAGCATATGGCAACCCAATTTTTCTTTTGCTAGTCTCTTCAAATTTAATTATTTTGTTTTTTCCAGTTGTGAGGGAGTCAAACCTGGATACACTTCATATCTATACCCCCATGACTCTCCCTTCAGTGTGCCATGTGACAGTGTTCTCTTTCCATCATAATGTGTCACATCAATTTAGACCTCATTTTATGTCCAAAGCAGATTTTTTTTCAAAGACTGAAGCTGCAGTTCCTTTGATGCCTAAATTAAATGTTAACTAATAGTCAATTTTTCAGATTCCACTCAGGCTAAATTAAGTTGGGAAAGAGTCCATATACCTAGTGGGTCATTTTGAAACAAGTAACTCAAATGTCACTAGATATTAGCCTTTGCTGAGATATGCAAAATTCATCTGAGTTTCCCCAAATGATGTAGATTCTAAATAGTTTCGATCCTTAATGTTTTCTTTGATGGTCAGTTTGCTCTGATTCATTGATTGGGAAAAATTAGGTAATATACAAGAAATAGGAATTATTACTCCCTTTAGATTGGGGTTGATTATCATGAATAAATAATTTGAACTTTCTAGTAAAATGGCCTTGATGATTTCCATTCATGTATTTGCCAATTAGTTATCTGTATTCCGTAAGAAAAAAGGTTTTAGTTCCTATTAACACATGTTATCATTCAGTTTTAATTGCAGTCATAGACATTTGTAGTCTAATGTAACAGAACAAAAGATATCATGAAAAATGAGTTCTATGGGAAAGAGAAAAAATCATTTCATTTTAGACAAGAAATATGTATTACAAGTGGGAACATTCTAAATCCTTAGGTTTCGTGAATATTCCATCTTCTTGTTAATAGACAGCTGTGCTTTTTATGAACTTCTAAGAGTTGACCAACTTTGGTCAGAGTTGGAGTTATTAAAGGCTGAGGACAGAAGACATAGACTCTATCCAAAGTGGGCATTTGCAGTGTGGAATTACAGTAAGTGTTCTTATCAACCTTTAGACTGACATCCACAGTAATGGAATTTATTACCATTCACTCCCTGCCACAAAGAGCCTAGAATTAAAAGGTCTTGTCCTTCATTGTTAAATACTGACAATTTTCCCCCTTCAGAATCTTTTGTGAGGCTCTTGCTGGTCCAACTGATACTATTTTTCTTCTAATGAAAAATGTCTTTCCTCTGTAATCCATTTCAAAGGGACCCTAGCACGGACCCAAACTGGCAACACCTATGTGTAACCAGGCAGAGAGAATGGACCAGATTACGGACGCTTTTTTTAATGAGGTTATAGGGATGGATAAATGCAGGGGACCCCAAGCAATTGTATATCTCAGGGAATCATGGGATTATACAGTCACTTAAAGTGGAAGTTTAGTGGAGTCTTAGAAGACTCACCAAGTCCTAACAGGTGAAAGACAGAAGCCAAGGTATACCTTAAGACAGTATTGACAAGGAGACAAGAGGCTTCTGGAGTCTGGGATTGCACCGAAGAAAGGGAGTGGAAACTACAGTCCCCACATTATGAGACTTTGGTAAGATTTCTGAAAGCTTTGTTACTTCCAATTTTTTTTGTTGTTATTTTTATTATCACTCTGTTTGTATACCTGAGTGAGAAAACTTATTAAAGGAGAAGAACTTGGGTACCCTGCGTCTTCCTACAGTTAGACTTGAAAGGATTTAATCTCTAAAGGAAAGAGTGATGGTGACTGCTGGAAGAATGAGAATGAGAACATAAACAAGCTGAGTCATTTGTGCTCACAAAGAAGAGGCTGGTGGATGTGGGCTGAGCAATAGACCAAGAAGTTTGACACTCATAAAGTCCTTGTGGTGCCTCTACATCTAAAACTCACTAACACAATTGCAAGCACCGTGTCAGTTTTAATGAAAAAATTAGGGCCATTAGAAGAATAACAGCTTAGCAGAATTAATATTTTACATGATTAATTAAATATTATTTTATCTTTAAACCAAAGTTCTCACAGCATGGGTCTCATAAGAAGAGTAAATGAGGTGTCATTTGTATCTATTATTTTTGAAATGTCTATTTTGCAAAACTTTAAGAGTGAGGCACCATTTTGGAAGGAAAAACACTTTCATTAATGGCTTAAATTTCTGACACTGCTTATAAGTAAGAATTATTTGAGAGGTCCTAACAAATAATAATAGTTAAGAATTTAAGTAAGTTTTATTTGAAAGAAAACATTGATTCATACTATGGTTTCCTCTTTGTATATAACCCAAAGATTACAGGGTACTAAACATCACTTGAGAGATGAATATACCCAAAATAGCAAATAGGCACTAATTATGCAAATATATTTTTTAGCAAGATAAACACACTTCTGTGGACTTATTAATCCTAGGAAAAGAGAAGAAAAAGCCATTATAGGGGGAAAACAACGACAAAAAGAGGGAGACCAGGAGAAGATACTGAAAAAGCACTGAAGCTTAAGCACAGATTTACTAGGTATCAGACGAACCAGTGATTAGGCTTATCATAAAACCAAAAAATACCTGCCTAGTAGTTCTTGTGTTACTTAATATTCTCGTATTAAAAATATTTTGGGGGTATTCTCTTAACTTGCTGGCATTAGTGAAGCAGGATGTTTCCCCTATTCCTTCATGAAACTCGCAACAGGAGTGCCTCCTTTACTCAGTGCGCTGCTCTCAACTCCTTGCAGGAGGGAGTGCACAAGTGAAAGAGGCAGGAACTGGAGTGCATGAGTGCTAGAACCTGCTGGCCTGGCCACTCTGTCACCCGCGGGATCAAATTTTCTGATGTCCAGCCATAGTCTTTGTTGTCCACCTGCTTCTCCCCTCTGCTGGCCGAACTTGGGACCTTTATAAGGCACAGGATGGGGTGGGTCAGGGCCATGGGTGGTTTACGAAAAGGCAACATTCCAGCGGGAAAACATGGATATAAGTTCTCACTTTGGGCCCCGTCTCAGGCTTTTTAGCTTGAGGGTGGAATTTCATCAGGGACCCACCCCTCTCTGCCTAGATTTATCCTGCCTCCTGTTGCTATCAGTTGTATAATTTGGTAAAACCATTCTTGAGGGCATTCGGCAAAATATACACAAAGCCTTAAAACCCAGCATATTTTGTTCACTCTAATTCTTTTTTCCTGAAGAAACATGCACACCACATAAACATGTTTTCTAATGTGAATAAATCGAAGTGACCTAAAATTGTGATGATAGAAAATTAGAAAAATAATCTATAATATATTCAGAAGATGGAATAATCTGTCGCTATTAAATAAAGGTTACAGAAGATTATATGGGAAAATTGTCATAATAAATTAAATAAACGGGGTAGCTATTTCATAGTGCTAGAGATCACAGCACTAGAAAAGTGTAAAGAGTCTAGAAGTCATATATAATGCACTGGAAGGAAGAAATACAACTTTGCCAAAGGATGCCTGAAAATATTGATTGTGTGTTGCATTGATTTCTACTAGGTCACAAGGAAACTACTCTACTTGTTCAAAAGGAGACCAGAGGAATGAAAATGTGTAAGACTTTGATTTGTTCATTCATTATTCATTTACTTATTCATCTAGTCATTCAGCCATCACTTTTCAAATGCCTACTACACGCCGAGCACTGGGCTAGATAACAAAATATGGCTGAAGAATGAGGAGCGATGAAACTGGATAAGCACGAAGAAAATGGCTCAAGAAGATTCTCTTCATGACTTGTACAAGATTTTGGGTAATATTTTGGGTAATGAAGAGTCGTTGATGAATTTTTGGTAGAGAAATGACAAGATTAGATTTTTACATTAGACCATCTTGGCAGCAGTTGGGAGGATGAACCACAGGAGGAGACGACTAAAGTAAGTATGTCGTGATTATGCTTTTGAAGTAGTAAAGTGATTGCCAGGGAGGCCTGGAACCAAGGCATTTGCCCAGGATATGGAAATAAGGGCACAAATTCAAAATATGTTTAGGAATTACAATTGAACATGGAGATTAATTTTCTATACAGTGCACAGGAATGGACATAATTTTTGATAAATCTTGGATTTTTAATTTGGATAGAGAACAGAAGAGTTTGGCAAAATATTTTGAATAACACTGTATGGCACTTCATACTTTTTTAGTATCGCTATATACATATATGTGCATAGATACAAACTTTATCATAGGAAATTTGTCAATACAGAGAAGCTGGTTTTAATCCTCTACTATGGACATTTTTTTTTGTTATTCACTACACTTTCTATGATTTCCTTGGATAAAATGAGACATTCGCCATTGAAGTTTAAACTTCTAAAATTTCTGATGGAACTGTAGAATGTGATAATAAAAATGAACATTCATGGAACACTGACAATGTACCTGGGTCTAGGCTGAGTATTTTACACATATTATATAATTTATTTACTACAACAACATTAGGTAGGCATGCTCACTTCACAGATGAGAAAATGAAGCTCTGAGAAATGGCCACTTGCTCAAAATTATACAACTAGTAAGTTGCTCAGCCAGAATTTGAACCAAGGTTTTCACTTTTGAAACTTACATACTGTAAACTTCATCAATTACCATCTGAAATTTCAGACATTCTTAGAAACCATATCTTTCCATAGACATTACGGATGAGTTTTGGTGATTCGAGTGGCAGTGTGATCTGATGGAAAGATCATTGAACTGAGGGTTGAGAGTCCAAATTCCTAGTTTGAGCCAGACAACACATTTTTTTTATGTGTGTGACCTTGACTAAGTCACTTAACAGCTCTGGGTCTCATTTCCTTCATTTTAAAAATAAGAAGATTGAATTAGGAGTCACTTCCACAATGTTATTGTATTTATAACTTGAGAAATTTGAAATTTCTCTCTTCACCCACATAGGACAGAGTTTCAAAGCCAAATATAGTTCTACGTACTAATGGAATTCGCTAATTTCGAATGCAGAAATGCTACATTCTGATCAGTTTTGAGTGTTAGTTTTCTCATCTGTAAAATGGAATAATGTTAATACCTAGCAGTGTTACTGTGAAGATTGAATACAAAATTATAATCCTAAATGGTTTTCACTAGTTCAGTCATCAGAAAACTAAAATAAATAAAAATGTCTCTGTTGGCTGGGTGTGGTGGCTCACGTCTGTAATCCCAGCACTTTGGGAGGCTGAGGCAGATGGATCACCTGAGGTCAGGAGTTCGAGACCAGCCTGGCCAACATGGTGAAACCCCATCTCTACTAAAAATACAAAAAGTTAGCCAGGTGTGGTAGCACATGCCTGTAATCCCAGCTACTAGAGAGGCTGAGGCAGGAGAATCGCTTGAACCAAGGAGGCGGAGGTTGCAGTGAACCGAGACTGTGCCACTGCACTCCAGACTGGATGACAGAGCAAGACTCCATCTCAAAAAAAAAAAAAAAAAAAAAAAAAGTCTGTGTATATTTATCTGTATCTGGTCTACATAAATATTAGTAGATTAAAAATGAAGTAAGAAGTAATTTGATAAATTTCATTATTCCCCTAGGCCTTTAAGACTTCAAATAATGAGGGAAAACAAGCAAAGTTAGAATTTTTCTATTGTTCTGATTTACATCAGGATTCAGGAATTATCTACAATTAACTTTCTATACTTGTCCCTCATTGATCACTTGATGCATATGCTTTTCTGGAATTGGATTGTTATCCAAGCATGGCAAATTAAACTTCCGATTTAATAATTAAAACCATCAGGCTGACGAATGAGACAGTGAGACTGATTTATTCTGGGTTAGATTCTGGCTCCCAGGCATAAATGAGACTTTCTTTTTGTTTTCAAGAGAATCCTGGCAGGCTGGCTCAGGTGGCACAAGCCTGTTACTGATCTCACCCTATCACAGTCTCCAGGCATCTCCACTGAAGGAATGAGGATCCTTACGGTATTCAGAAACAAGTCACTTATGACGATGCCAAAGTCATTCTCCCTTCATGACCATTAAAGACTGGTTTATTACTCAGAAAAAGTAACTATCTGGAATAAGCTTTTAATTGACCTCTAAATAGATATATAGAGAGATTAGATGGATTTTATAAATGAGTCTTTAGGTTTCTCTCTGGACTACTCATACTAAGTGAAACCTTCTATTAAAATACACATACAGTCCTCTAATTATGTGAGAGGATTGTTACAAAACACATACCTTTGGAATCAGACAGATATGGGATCAAATTTTGGCTTCAACATTTACTAGTAGTTATATGCCTTGTATATTAGTCCCTTCTTACACTGCTATAAAGTCATACCTGAGACTGGGTAATTTAAAATAAAAGAGGTTTATTTGGCTCATAGTTTGGTGGGCTGTGTGGGCTTCTGCTTCTGGAAGACCTCAGGAAACTTACAATCACAGCAGAAGGCGAAAGGGAAGCAAGCACGTCTTCATATTGCTGACAGGAGAGAGAGAGAGAGAGAGAGAGAGAGAAATAGAGAGAGAGAAGTGCTACACACTTTTAAACAACCAGATCTCATGAGAACTGTATCATGAGAACAGCAAGGACGAAGTCCACCTCCATGATTCAATCACCTCTCACCAGGCCCCTCCTCCAACACTAGGAATTACCATTTGACATGAGATTTGGGTGGCGACACAAAGCCAAACCATATCACCTTGGCTATATAATTCCTACCTTACTTATATAACTTAACCTCTCTGAGCATCAGTTTATCATCCTGGAAGTAGAAAAATATAACAAATATTAACACCTACCTTACCAGATTATTTTAAAGAGTAGGAGTAATGAATAAAGGGCCCAGCAGGACCCCTGGCACCTAGTGGACACACAGTAAATGGTAGCTTCCATAAAAACTGGACTGCTATGGTTTGAATGCTTTTGTCCCCTTCAAAATTGGTGTTTTGGAAACTTAATCCCTAATGCAACAGTGTTGAGAGTTGTCATATTTTAGGAGGCGATTAGGTCATGAGAGTTCTGCCCTCATGAATGTATCAATGACACTATAAAAAGGGCTTATGGGCTTGCTCTCTTTCTCCTTTCTGCCAGGGGAGGACACAGTGTTCCTTCTATCTAGAGGATACAGCAACAAGGAGCCATCTTGGAACTAGAGAGTTCTTGGTTTTCAGTCTCCAGAATTGTGAAAAATACGTTTCTATTTTTTAGAGTTTACCCAGTCTGTGGTATTCTGATACAGCAGCACAAAACAAAGACACAGAATAATCCCATTACAGTCCAGGTCTCTTCCTTTAGCAGTCATTGCATGTGAGACTATCCAGAAAATACAAACATAGTTCATAGTCATTTGAGACATTTTATTAATGTTGTGAAGTAAGACCTCTATATGGAGGAGAGAAATGTGACACCTCAAGCCTCTTCTAGAAGTTCAGTATTTATCACCTCAAAACCACCTTTCCTTACTAAATAGACATAGAGGTCTTTCTTAAATCTAACTTTTCTGAAATCATGCCTTCTTTCTAATGTCCATGGAAAACAGAAACAGCATCTGTGGATAATTCCCAACCATCTTGGGTTTCTGAAACAAGACTGAAATCTTATCTACATTTAACTAATTAAAAAGAAAACAGAGGATAAAAAAGATACTCCAAAAAAATTACACCAGCTCAATAGAAGGACCTTATTAAAAGACAGTATATATGCCAACATCAGGACATTCAAGCCATTCTCCTTTTAGCTAAGTGTTGAATTCCCACAGTCAGAAGGTAGACGAATTGCTAAACATTCTTGTTTGTCTGCATGATTTGCTTCATTGTTTTAATAATAAGCCTTATGATCTTAAAGTATGTTACAAAAATCTCCCCCCCATTCCTCATTATATCATCGGTAGTTATCAGATAACAAAGTTCAATCATTAATATGCAACAGTATACTGAGAGTACAGCAGAATTGTAAATAAACACACATACAAATATATTTCATAATTCATTTCCAATAACTAAGTGCCTTCCATCACCAGGATTCCTGTTCTTCTGCTTCAGAATAATATTCCTCTCTATATCAGAGAGTCTTAAGTACCTACCATGAACACAGGCACTGTTTTGATGACAGAGGCACTGCTGTTAAGGGAAAAGGGTCAGGGGGAGAGTGAGAAAAAAAATGTTCTCAGATCATTAATCCTTTCTACTTTTTCTTTTTTAATTGCAAATGTTTTCACTTCCACAAAAATACTGAATGTGTATTTCCCACCAAAGTACAAAAGGGAATTTTCTGAGACCTATCCTAGAGGAAAAATAAAACTGTCAAAGAGACTTCTACTGCTAAAAGATTAATATTATGATAATTACTTTGTAAGATGTAAATTAAGAAAGTGCCAAAATAGTCTCTTGCTGACTTTACATCTCTATAAAATGCAGCCAAGCTGACATCTATGGTGTATCTGTGGTAATCCGACTTACTTGGCTCCCAGGGCTGCTGGAGGTGTGTGTCAGCAATTTCTTTATCAGTTCTTACCTTCCAGAGATTTCTAACTCTTCACAATGCAATCATGAATATTTACTGGAAGCCAAAATTGCACAGATCAAGTCCCAGCAGAGTACTGTATTAGTGTGTATGGCTAATAACTTGAAATCAAGATTCCCTAAAATGTTTCAACAGAATTTTGTAAAAGAAACTAAGCAATTTAGCAAAAGTTAAACAACAAAACCCTAATCAATATCATCACTCTTGAATAACGGAAAAAGGAGCCCTGATCAGCATGTTGAAGGATCTGAATTAAAGCACTCTCTCCTCTACTTATTAGGTTTAATACTAACCTCTAGGCAAGTCATTTCACCTTTCTAAGATCTGTTTGCTCCTAAGATGGGAATAAGCCTTCTTAGATTTTAAACATTAGACTGGTGTCTTAACCACTCAAGAATTTGATTTCTTAATCTGTAAAGTAGGAATAATGATTCTTACCTTATTTAATACCTCACACAATGTCAAGAAGAGTAGTATATCTGGTCTACCCAGTTTGGTCACGGTTTCTAACCAAAAAGACATATTGGTTACACCTGGACTCAAGTAGATTGCCTTAACAACACCTGAGTGGTTTCTTCACTTGTTCTTCTACTGGAAACAAAGAAGGTATAACTCCACATCAAGGAGTAAACTCAAGCCATTTACTAATCCTTAACGTAAATACAAAGATACCTGGTAGAACACAGCTGTAGCCATGGCATGTTAATGATCCAGCGTATTAGATCTGAAGATATTCCTGCCTTATGCACAAAGTGCGTATTTATACACACAAGAACTCTTCCACAAAAGATTATCTTTTATGGAAATAATGTGGTCTTTTTAATTAAAATTATTCTAGAGTGATGTGGTTTTAACTATCAATCTCTCTGTTGTTGCAGGGTATAACCAGGAGTTGCGAAGTGGATGTAGGTGATCATGTCTCAATCTAGTTCATCTTTGCTTTTTGCTTCTGCTTTGTGCTATCCGTCTTCCCGTACCTCAATTCTAGCTGGTGAGTTTGAATATCAAGTCTGATTTACCTCTATAGCATTCTTAGTGTCTTAAACTGCAATTGTTCAAAGTTCAGCCATCTAGGCTGTGGATTTTTCCTTGACTACAACAGAACCTATAAACAAAGTTCCTATTCACTATTGTAGAAAATCATAAACTTAAGAACTGCAAAAAAGGGTTATTGCCCTATGAGGTATTTATGGGGACTCACTTTGCCTGCTATGGTAAGATTCCTTTTATAAGCACCTCTGGTTTATAAATGGGAGAAAATTATATTTCAAGTAAATTCTCCCTGAAAGCATCTTCCCCGTTACTCAAATATCTTGTGCCGAAGGCTACACAGACTAAGATAAAAGCTCTCCATTTGGGACAAAAGATTTTCCCTGACCCAGGGTTACAAATGGGTTCTTTAAACAACTAAACAGTGCACAAAATTGTTAGAAAAAAATCCCCAAATGTAGGAGCTGTGTTTCTTTCTTGAGAGAGACAATGCTCTTACAGAAGCGAAGAGTTTCTCTCTCCCCGTCTTGGCTCCCATCAGCACTCAGATGGTTTGCTGGCTGTTTCTCCTACCCTGAACTGTTTGAGGAAGCAGTGCTTTATTCATACAATATGTTTGGTGCTTAGCATAGTGAGTAGCACACAATGAGCACTCACTAAATGTTTATTGATTGATTACGGGCATGGATTATAATACATGCAGAAGATATGAATGAGCACCAACCATGTCCACTGTTTTTCAAAATGCAATTCTTGATAGATAGTTGTATCTTATGATATGATTCTGACTTCCCGTCTCTAAAATGCAGTGTAGATTAAATATTCTGCTTGAGATTTTACTGTATATAATTTTCCAACATACCACAATAGTAAATGTACTCTGGAATGCAAATCCAGTAATTAAGCTGGGTGTGCTGCAAAGCTGGCAATGTCTTTGAAAACATATTTTCTAGAGAGTAGGCCTAGCTTAGATTTTTTCCTCCTAATTTGCATTCTGTTCAGACAGCCTTCATGAGCAGTAACTTTCTCTTCATTATGGGTGCTTTGTTTATTATTTTTTAAATTCTTCCCATCGACAGGTCACAACTAACCAGCTAATGAGCTATTCTTTACATATGATTCATATGAAAGCAGCAGAAAATATGCCCTATTAAGATTCACTGCAGAGTACATCCTCTTAAAAAGAGATGACCTGATATAATAAAGGTGGAAACAGTCTTGGTAAGGAATATTACCTGATATATAGTGGAAGTTTTCATAAAGAAGCCCTGGTTTGTGATGTTGAGAACTGATCTTTTCCTTGGACCTGTGCCATTGAGCCCAGTTCTGGCTCCCACAGTGCAGGTCTTCTGTGTGTGCAGAACAAGTGCATGTGGCTTTGAAGTTGCCATACACCATATGAATGAAAAGGCAGAAAGAGTCCTTAAATAATTAACTGCTATATTAGATCTGCAGATGTTACAGTCAAACACATGCAGTGCATGCTTGCATGACACACAGCAGTGGTGTCTGGAGGAAACTGTTCATCTACCAGGGAAGTATTACATAATTGATTAAAATAATCTTAGGGAGTTGGCACAGCATTTCCCTCTGCTTTTGCCAGTGGCTGAGCCAGAGATTGAGATACATTTTGAAAACACAGAAATCCAGTTTTGTTGGAATTAATTATCAAATTAATTCAAGAGCTTAAGAAACTTGACAACCATCATACAGAATAAGTAACAAAACCCAAGACAGACTGATTATCAGTCTATGATCTTAAGCACAATTTGCTATTAGACACTAGCTTCCCAGCCTGACTCCAAATCCAGCCTTCATTCTCCCTGCAGTCCCTTCCAGAGACTTCCCTGTAGGATTTCCCCACAGAGCCCCTCCAAATAAATAGAGCTTCCCCAGCTAATCAGGCTGCTAAGATAGTCAGCTTGGACCAGGACTCCTGCTTACCGGAGAATACAATAGACATATACAACACGGCCCTGCTGGGAAGAAACTTACAGTCTGCTGAAGATCAGCCTATGGGTTAAACAGTAAGACATATGAAATGGTAGATTATTAAATATGAAATTATGAGCCTGGGGTTTCAGAAGTTTAAGATAGAGATTCCATGAGGACTAAAGTGATTTTTAAAGACTCTATGGAAGAGTTCAAATTTAGATTGAGACTTTAAAGATAAGTGGAATAAACAAGAAAGTCTTAAGGGATAAGAGATGAGAGAAAAAATAGACTTACTGAGTCTCTGAGTTGGCATACGTCTTCTTGGTCACAGTCTGTATTCTCTCTAAAGCAATGATTTTCCCCATGCTACTGTTATACAGATAGCCATAAAACCTTTTGCTTGTACACATTCAACAATTTAAAAAAACTCCCTTCTGTAGCTTTTAACTTTACTGTTGGACACTGTTCATAACTATCATTCTGAGAAAATGCTTCTGATTTCCCTATAATTTGCTGTCATTGTCCCTAGTTTTGCCATCTAGAGTAGCATAGAACTAGTCTGTTGCATGAAGAAAGGCACAGAGCCAGGAATGAGCACTATGCCTTCCTGAGACATTAAGGGGTAATGTTCTGATTATAGTGGAAGATTTACTTGTAAGACTTAATTGGATAAGTCCAGAGAATCTAGGAAAGTAGTTTAGGGGAGGAGTTTGAAGGAAAAGAAGGTAAAGGAGGAAGAGATGAAGTCAACAGCTATTATGTATCAAATGGTACTCCTTTTGTGGTAAATACTTATTAAATGCCTACTATTATTTCAGACAGTCACTAGGACTTGGGAATGTGACAATGAAGAAGGTAAACATGGTGTCTGTTGTAGTAACCAAGATAGATGACATTATGCAACCCCAAATCTCTGTAGCTTAACACACAGAAAATTTACTTCTAACACTTACCACAGGTCCAGTGCAGGACATCAGGGAATTTTACTTCATGTAGTCACTCAGGGGCCTACACTGATGGAGGCTCCATGTCAACTACATTGCCATGATCATTAGAGCAAGACAAAGAGAACTGGACAGGTGAATCAGCTACTGAAGCTTCTACCCAGAATGACCATATCACATCTGTTCATGGATGATGGCCCAAAGCAAGAAATATAACCACAACTATCTTCCAAGTTGAAACGAAGTTCAATCTTCTGGCACACTTGGCAGGTCAATTGGAATATTTAATAGACAATACTGATTACTACCACGTCTGACTTTATGGAACTTGGAACATAGGTAATTAGGTGAAAACAGGCAAGTTTACAAGCAGTTATGATCAGTACAGTCAGTGCTATGATACGGGAAGAAGATCTTTGGGAGGAACACCTAACTCAGACTTTTGGAATAGTCAAAAAAGAATTATAAGAAAAACTGGTAAAGCCAGAAGGATGAGTACAAATGTAATTTAATAAAGAAGAAATTGAGACAGGGACCGATAGGAATTTAGACCTGAAAACACCTAAAGACAAAGTATGTTAGAGGATCCAATTAAAAATAGCTGGATAACGGTGTTGGGGAGAAGTGTGCTTGGTAAAATTGGAGAAGCAAGCATTGCTCAAACCATGCAGAGGCCTTGTCAGCCTCACTGATGAGTTTGTGCTTAATCCTGAGAACAGTGAGGGACCATTTGCTAGATTTGAAAAAGACCTCTCTTCGAAGTGTGAAAGGTGGATTGTGGTAGGGGGTGACAGTATTCTATTTGCAAGATGCTTCCTGTACTTAATGTATCCACTGGGTAGTTATGATTGTTTCCACTTCACAGATAAAAAAAATCAAAGTTTTAGAAAGGGTAAGTATCTTCAAAAAGATCATAAGGTTGTTAAGCTGATGCATTGAGAAGGGAGAGGAGAAGAGACTCAAAACCTGAAATGCATCTACTATCGAAGTCCATGCAATATTCACGTTATGATGTTGCCTCCTGATCATTCTAGAATATAATAAGAGTATAAGAAGTGCTTCCATCATGATGAACTTACAACCTAATCTCTTGACCAAAGAGTGGCTCTAATTCACAGGGGAAGTTGGCATAAAAGTGTTTATACTTGACATTTTACCTAATTTACCCTGGGTGAATGGGTCAGTATTTGAAAGGGATGAGGTGACTGCCCCATGACCTCTTCAGTTTCTGTAGGTCATAGGATAAGAGTAGCAATGCTCTTAGTGAAGGAAACTCTCAGGGAAAAAAATGAGGTTATAATGGGCACTGCTTCAAGTGAACAGTGAGATTTTTCTCTTTGTCAGAAGTGTCTGCTCAATCTAGGAACTAAAGACCAGCCTGGATGGCTCTTGCCTTTCACAGCTCAAAATAGCAAAAGGCCTGGATGAATAAATACAGTGAGATGTGACAAGCCGGTAAAGAGGACAGCTCACTTTCCGTGCCTCCCTTGGTTCCACAATCCAAGGATGAGATAGAACTAAAGTTGATTTCCATGTATCACATTGCAATCTTTTCTAAGATTGATTTTCAAAATTGTTGCTCATGGGGGTGTCATTTGTTCAAATACATAGTGCAAGACTGTCCTTCATTTGAGACTCCAGTCATTCTCAGAAGCTGCCTTTGAATCAAAGTGCTAGTTTTCAATTTTTTCAATTGCCTCTGCACTTTCCCTCGTGCTTACCAGGGGTCCAGGTTAATAACGTTGGCAGCTTCCAGTGTTTGATCAGCTATTTATGATGTCTTAAAATAAGTACTAACTGTGCATTTCTCTGGTATAATTTTGATAAGATTTGTTTTAGTTAAAACAAAAATTAACATGTACAACGCAATTCATTAATGGTTACTGAAAGTCTTCAATGCATTAAAATGTTTGAATTTAAAATAGGTTATTATGATAGAGATTTGTATGTATGTAGATGAGAAAAATTTGGAGGATGTTTACATATAATGATCATCATATAATTAGCTTTTTTGGGAAAAGAATTATCTTATTCACTGTTCACACATGGAGATACTCAGTGGGTATGAATTGACCAAATGAACAATTTGAGTGGCTAGCAGAAGTAATAGTAACCCTTTATATTTCTATACCACTTGAACTATTTGCTGAATTGAATAATCTCATCTTTAATCTCATTTGAATATTTTGAATATCTTGTGAAGTATATGGGCTTGATTTTGTTATCCCTATCAGGGAAGATCCTGCATCTGATCATGGATAAAAGGAATTTAAATACAGATCTTTTCATAACCACTCCACTGCATCAGGCATAATCTTCAACATTGCTTTAAAAACAATTACTTGATTTAAGAAAAACTGTGAATAGATACAGGTTTTCTTTGCCCTCTGAACCCTCTCATTCAAACACCCTTTTCTACCTTGGGAGTTTCTAGTGAAGCCTCTGTGAAGCCCTCTGAACACTTTTGCCTCTTACCTATTCTCTCCTCAAAGCTTCTTCTCAGAAAGGATCTGAGAAATGTTGTCATACCAAATCACAGCTTAATAGTGACCTCTTTTGGGAGTTTTGTTTTTAGCAGAATGTATTACACAATCTGGGGCTGTTCATTGTCTTTCCCAGTCTTACAGTGCAGCTAGTGTGTCACATGTCACGATATAAGAAGCTTATAAGAGTCAGCTCACTATGGTCAAGATCCTTGGACCAGGGGCTGGCCCAGATTGCCCTCCTGCTTGTCACTTTGACCTGCTCTTATAGTGCATGCCTCCCATGGCATCATAACGTGGATCCTGCTATGTGACTCAAGACCTTCCTATTTTTGTCGACTATTTGAACATTTTTCTTCAGCTTCCCTACGTCACTTAGGATAGATAACCTGCAGCTTCCCTACATCACTTCCCAATTTTCTGCAGCTTCCCTGCATCACTTAGGATAGATAACCCACTGTTCGCAAATAGATATCAGATAGGTATCATTTCTCCCCACCCTCAACAGCAGGATTTCTGGCATCAACCACCAATAGGAGGAGTTGGGGAAAATAAAAGAACATTCTAGAGTTTCTGATGTCACATTTGTTCTGCACCTGTTTAAGACTACAGCTACAACCTGTTTATCACAGCTGATTTCTTCAGTGAATGGAATGACGTAAAAATTGCTTAAAATATTGATAGGATCATTTCCACAGGCTCTTGTTTATCTACCTTTTGTCCTCACTACTCACTGCCCCTGTATCTTCATTGTTCTAATACTCACTGCTTCTAATTCCAGCTCACCAACTCCATATACCACACTGTTTGCACAGTGTGCAAATGGCAACCTTACCTGATATCTGACCTAAACTCAAGGTTTGTACACCCCAGTCTAAGCCTATCAGCCTAGGTCCCAATTTATGCAGGAAAGGAAGATCAGAAAATCCTTATCATGTTCTTCTGGTATTTTCTAACCTTCGAACTCCTGATTCTAAAAATTTAGACATCTAACCCTTTTTCCTGCCAAAATTTCTGAATCCAAGTACTGCCTTGATTATTTTCTTTCCTCTCTCATATAAGCTTGGTATAACAATGCTGATTCATACATTATGACAATAACAGGCAATTAAATAGAACATTGAGATGACAATTTATGGAGTATATAAAACTTAAAATAAAAACTTAAAAATCTACCATTATCTCCATCATAAGGAATAATTAAGATATAAAAGCAGTTTACAAAAAGTAAATGTTTAAGGAAAAGTGATTGAATAATGACTGATGATAAAGAATTTACAAAATATGTATACAATCACAATTAAAACTAGGGGAAAATTGCTGTTGGTATTGGAACCGTGAGATGTGATCTAAAGACATATGAGATTAGGACAGAATAACAATCGCTCCAATAGAACTGTCTATTCAGGGTCAGAATGAAATTTTAGAATATAAACTACAATTTCCCCTTCAGTCTATGTAGGTTTGCTTTTCCTCCTGTGGGTTCTCTGCAAGTCCGTGTAGCAGTCCAAACTACTTGCCAGTTAAGCAAGAGGAGAATCATTATTGTAAACAACAACAAAAAGATACTGATACACTAAGAATACCATACCATGTATAAAGACAAAAATGGGACTGTCTTAGTCCGTTTTGAGTTGTTATGATAGAATACCTGAGGCTAGGTAATTTATTTTAAAAAGAGACTTATTTGGCTTATGATTCCTGTGGGCAGAAAGTTCAGAATTGAACAGCTATTTGGTATGTACCTCATGATGCTTCCACTCATGGTGGAAAGCCAAAGCTTGGGAGTGTATGAAGAGAGATTACAACACGGGAGAGGCTAAGAATTCCTTTTGTAGAACCATAACTATTCCATTCCCATAAGAGAGAGAGCTCACTCCACCTGGTGGGAGGGCATTCATCTATTCATGAGGGTCCTGCCTTTATGACCCAAAAACCTCCCACTATTTCCTATCTCCTAATGCTGTCTCACTAGCATGACACATTAACATGACACAGTAACATCAGTTTTGGCAGAGACACACCACATCCAAACCACAGCAGGGTCCCCAGTCACTGTGGCTTTAGACAATTGTTGGTGTCTTTTTTGCTCCAAATACCTTTTGCCCTTTGCTGCCCAGTTCTCAATTGTACATTATCTGTTCCCTGTTGAAATGAAGCTAAGAACAAGAATTTAGGCAAGAGCTTTCATAGTGAGAAAACATAGTTCTTGACCTCAACAACTTATTTATTTTATTTGGGGACAATTTCAGCTGAACTGAAAGGCTGTCACTCAGCAAAACTTCGATTTATCCACATGTTCCTTGGCTAATCCATGTAGAAGATAAAATCTGTTTACCAAATTGCTATTGTAGAGATCTTGGTCATTTAAAAGATAGCTCCCTTTATTTCACTGCCTTAAACTAAGGTTCCAGGCTTAATGATCTGTCATGTTAGTTTGTAGAATTTTATCTGGCAAAGACACAACTAATTTATTTCTGTGCAAAATGTAAAACCAAAAGTTACATTTTGCCCTGCAGGACATTCATTTTGCATCTAACCTGGAAATCTCATCCTAAGAATTTTTTGCTGAATTGTCTATAAATACACTTTCAACTGGTCTTAACATCTTACTGTTTCTCTAATGAACTGAATAAAATCTATGATGTGTTCACTTCACATTTGTTTTATTATTTCTATCAGAGAATAATAATAAAACATGAGGGTCATGGTCTTAACTTCTTAAAGATTATGCTTTAGCAGTTTTAGAAAGTGTTCACCGAGATACTTAAGTAGACTCACCTGACTGATAACGGAAGGATGGGGGGGAAATCAAGACTAGAATTAGAACAAAAATACTCGAGTCAACGAAACTGAATGACTTGAAAGGACTACCTCATGGGCTTTTTAATCTTAGGCACATCTCTTCTTGGCTCCCTGAATAAGTAGCAATACAACATTAACATTGCTTACCCTGTTTCTCTAAGTTCACTTGTTACTTTTTTCTTATATGTAGTATTTTTTTTTTCTGGTTCTCAGATGGACAACAAGTTTGTCTCTATTGGTAGCAAAATTGATAAAGTATTTGTTTTTATGATGCTACCATTTGGGATTGCTGTCGAATGTTAACATTCATTTTCTATTAGATAAAGGAAGAGAATCTGATTTGATACACTTGGCTTGCCTCTGTATCAATTGTGAGCGCAAACCAATTAAGAATTTGTGTGCCTACTGGAAAAAAGAATACATCTTTAGGATGTGGACTGGTAAGTTTACATATTGCTCTGTTTATTTTTAACCTCAGAACTGAAACTATAAGAGCTTTCTCTGTATTTCTGTAATTGATGAAAACTTTATATCTTTCACTGTATAGGTATGAAATGTTTTCCTACCCTAAGAAGATATTGATAGATTAGACTATAACATTTTTAAAGAAATTCTGCTCTCATAGAGAGATAAATACATTTTTATAGAAATTAATGTTTCCCAAATTCAAAGAAATAATAAAACTGAAATATTATAGTTTAAATATTCTAGACTTTAAAAATCCCTAGAAATTGCTAACTCAGAAACATTTTTACTTAATAACAGAAGTTCACATAATTAAGGTGAATCTTTGTACACATCAAATCAGTTCAGTAATTATTTTTTAAAAAATAAAAGATATGTATACATTTTTTCCATAAATTTATCAGTATGGAGTATAATACAAGTATATACTTTATTTTTAAATAAGATTTGGGTTTGTTTTATCATGAAAAGTTCAGCTACTCTGAGGTTTCTAAACTTCTTATGCTGTTTTTTCATATATCAGAGAAGCCAATATTACTCCTACAAAATGCAACATAGGGAATGGACCTTCTAAGGAAATACTAAGTTTATATCTGTGTGTCTGTGAGCTAAGACCTTGAAATAAGACTTAAGGGCTACCATGGATATGATGCTTTAGAATTTCTGAAGTGCTTCCCATTAATTTTTTTTTAAAATTTATTTATTATTATTATACTTTAAGTTGTAGGGTACATGTGCATAACGTGCAGGTTTGTTACATATGTATACTTGTGCCATGTTGGTCTGCTGCACCCATCAACTCGTCATTT